>NW_015151297.1:118899-120615 GCF_000732505.1 Cyprinodon variegatus | reverse complement strand
TGAAGCACTTTGCATTGTCTTTGTACTGAATTGTGCTATACAAATACATTTTCCTTAGAATGAAGCAGAATGATGAAAAAGGGGTCCCTATGTCCTCCAGCAGTCTAAGCCTATAGCAGCAGAACTATAGAGATAGATCAGGATAACCTGAGCCACTCTAACTAGAATCTTTATCAAAAAGGAAAGTTTTAAGCCTAGCCTTAAAAGTAGACAGGGTGTCTGCCTCACGGACTAAAACTGGTAGATTAACTACAACATATTCCTTGTTTTAAAAGCCTTTTAATCCCAGTTCAGATCAGTGTCTGGTTCTATCAGCTGAGATGTTCTAGGTCCAGTTTTTGATCCTGGACCTCAGGGTCCTGCCCCTCCTCCATCTGCTCGGAATCCCATCCAGTCAATCATTCCTGGGATGTTTGCCTGGAATAAACACGGCGGGACGTTTCTGCTGCTTGTTTAGTGTGATTTCAGGGACCAGAGTCCAGCGCAGGAACAGAACCATTCTGACCCATTTCAAGCGTTTTTTCCAGGTGTGGACAGAAAGACGTTCTTCATGTTTTCCTCATCAGATGTTAGCGGAACATGACTGAGTCACAGCGTGGACCATCATCTGCCGGGTCGGGCTGAGCTCCAGGGTCTCTGCTGTGGAACGTGAGCGGCTCCGTCATCGTAATGGCGGTGAACATCATGTCTGGGTGTCTGCTCGCCGTCTGCCTCCTGGGAAGGTTCCTCCAGGCGTTCAGTCAAGGTGAAGGTAGGAGCTCCACCTCTGACCGAGGCTGGTTCACAGACCAACTACTGTGACTCAGCGCCTGTTGGACCATCTGAGGATTTATGGATCAAACTGGAGGTTCTCTAACCTTCTGGTTCTCTGCAGTGTTCCGCAGGCCTCCAGTGGCCAGCACCGTGTTCCTGCGCCCCAAACGGGCCAACGCCTTCCTCCTGGAGGAGATCCTGCAGGGGAACCTGGAGAGGGAGTGCTATGAGGAGCGCTGCAACTACGAGGAGGCGCGGGAGGTCTTTGAGGACGAAGCTAAGACGGTAGGTCCAGGGATGGAGGAAGGTCAGAGATTTTTCAGGAGAAACGGGGAATCTAAGCCCAGTTTGTTTGTCTGCAGATCTCCTTCTGGACCCAGTACCACGGTAAGTTCTGATCCAGGCCCGCTTCACTCCTCATTACAGTCCATCTTTGATGTTCTCTGTCTGTTCTGGGTAAGGAGACGGGAACCAGTGTCTCCCCAACCCCTGCCTCCATGGAGGGAACTGCACTAACAGGGTGGGGGGGTTCTTCTGCTCCTGCAGACCCCCCCACTACGGACACACCTGTGAGCTGGAACCACCAGAAGAAGACCAGGAGAAGACCAAGCCTCAGTACAAAGCTCCAGGTGAAGCCCGGTTCTGAAGAGTTCTGAGGTGTATGGATGGAGGAACCTCCATCGTCCCTCCGATGGAGGTTCCTCCATCGTCACTCTCGTCCCTCCGATGGAGGAACCTTTATCGTCTCTCATGTCTCCGATGGAGGAACCTCCATCGTCTCTGATGGAGGAACCTTCATCGTCTCTGATGGAGGAACCTCCATCGTCTCTGATGGAGGAACCTTCATCGTCTCTGATGGAGGAACCTTCATCGTCTCTGATGGAGGAACCTCCATCGTCTCTGATGGAGGAACCTTCATCGTCTCTGATGGAGGAACCTCCATCGTCTCTGATGGAGGAACCT
>NW_015151297.1:115897-116353 GCF_000732505.1 Cyprinodon variegatus | reverse complement strand
TCTCTGATGGAGGAACTTTTCTTTTTCCTTCAGAAATATCAGAGTGTCCCACCCAGGGCCCTGGTGCGTGCCACCAGCTTTGCACGGCAGACTTTCACTCCTACAGATGCTCGTGCACGGCGGGATTCAAACTACAGCGCGACATGCGAAGCTGCCAGCCTGAAGGTCAGAAACTATCCAGCAAG
Organism: Cyprinodon variegatus; assembly: GCF_000732505.1. Classification (NCBI taxonomy): domain Eukaryota; kingdom Metazoa; phylum Chordata; class Actinopteri; order Cyprinodontiformes; family Cyprinodontidae; genus Cyprinodon; species Cyprinodon variegatus. The sequence continues at coordinate 116,168 of NW_015151297.1, read as the reverse complement.
GCACCTTTACCGACCAGCTCCCACAGCTGGACTCACCGTGTCTCTGTCTCCACAGTCCAGTTCCCCTGTGGGAGGATTCCTGATGCCAACAGCTCAGTCTGTCACCATGGAAACTGTCCCTGGCAGGTGACGTGCTCTCAGCCAATCAGGGGAACCGTTACGCTACGTTCAGACCTAAAGCAGCAAAGGCAGCAGGAGCAGCAGGTGTCCACGCAAAGTCAATGTTTGACCGAATCAAGGCGCAACAAAACGCCCCGCAGCGCGTTCTGAG
>NW_015151297.1:109747-111626 GCF_000732505.1 Cyprinodon variegatus | reverse complement strand
GGATCAAAAATGAAGTTTTAGCTGCTGCTGCTGTGCGCGGTCTGAACGGAGCATAACAGCCAGACAAGATGGCTGATGAGTGGTGGGTTTGGTTTGTGTGTGCAGGTGTCCCTGATCAACAGCAGTTGGGTGGAGCTCTGCGCCGGCGTCATTCTTGGGAGGCGGTCTGTTCTGACCACCGCTAGCTGCCTGCTGAGGTCAGGTGACCTCCGACCGTCTGGATTCTACGTCCAATTAGGTACTACAGCCTCCATGTTCAACATGGCTGCATGTTGCCATGACGACGTGCTTTACATCTGACCAACAACATGAGCTTAGAGGAGCATTTAGCCTGTCAGATTAGAACCAAACATCCATCCATCCTCTCACTGTTCATCCATCCCAGAATAACAACCTGTTTTCCCTCCTTGGGGTCTGGTTGTCTAGGTAACCGGAAGGTGGTCCCAGTCGGAGCGCTCTTCCTCCACCAACGCTTCCAGTTGGACCAGCATGACTTTGACCTCGCCCTTCTGGAACTCACCACCCCCCTGAACTTTGGCTCCGCCCTCATCCACCTCTGCCTGCCCAGCAAGGACTTCAGCGAGAACATCCTGATGATTTCTGGGAGGACGGGCATGGCAGACAGAAAGGGGCGGGGCCAGAACCAGGAGCTGCTTTACATGCCGTTAGGCGAGTGTCGCAATCAGCTGAGCGTCTCGCACCCGCTGAGCAACAAGATGTTCTGCATGAGGAGGAGGAAGGGGTCCGGAGGCGGCTCACAGGACACGCCAACAACAGCCAGCAGAAACAGCACCGGCCCAAATGGAGCTAATGTTACGGAGGAAAGACTCCCTGAGAACAGCAGCCTGAGCTTCCAGAACCCGGAGCCACCAGGAGGGGGCGTCTGCGGCGGCCTGGTGCCGGGCTCGGCGGTGGTTACCATGGAGAAGGGGACGGCCTTCCTGACCGGCCTGCTCATGTCAGCGACGTCAGACTGCGACGGTCAGGTGTTCACCAAAGTGTCCCGCTACCTGAACTGGATCCGACCGCGGCTGCAGGCGGCGGAGAAGCACATGACCGCGCAGGTCAGCCTGTATCCAGAGATGCGCTGAGCCAAGAACCCAGCCGCCGTTACGCCCGATTTACTAAATTATTGCAGTTTGTTTAAAAATGTCTCAAACTTTAAACCCAGTTTTCTGTTCTAGATTTCTGATCCAGAACTTTTCTTCTGTTTCTGGTATCAGAACCGTAAATAAATGCTTTTAAAGGTGCGTGTGGGATCGTTCTTTCAGAAAACATCCAAACAAACCAACGTCTACAAACAGAAAGCTTTATTGAAGCAGATTTTTATAAAACAGGCGGAGAACATGGTCCATCCAGGGACGTCTAGGAGATGGAGGACAGCGGGGGGAAGGGGTTCTGCTTACTGACCACCAGCTTCTGGTGCTGATGGGAGATGTAACCCTTGATGTGACCCTAGCAGGAGGCAGAAGCAGAACCAGAATCAGACCGGTACCATCCGGATCCAGGTGGGTTCATGTCTGAGCGTGCTCACCATGTAGATGAGGTTGGCCAGGATGCACTGCACCTCGTCCAGGTCCACGTCCTCCACCTGCATCATCTTCAGAGCCACCAGGAAGGCGTCCAGCGGCAGCTGGTGGGTCCTCAGCAGCAGATACCTGCAGGCAGAGTCCGGTTGGAACCAGAACCACCAACTTCTAACGGCAGCAGCAGACCGATTGGACGGTTCTGACTCACACTTTCTTGAAGAGGTTCCTGTAGGTGATGATCTTCAGCTTCTCCAGGATGAGGAAGATCCCACAGCGGATGAAGAAGGTTTCATGTTTGGACAGCGCCTCGTTCAGCAGCAGCAGGTTCCCCTCACTGATGGACCAATGAG
>NW_015151297.1:104135-105530 GCF_000732505.1 Cyprinodon variegatus | reverse complement strand
CCGGCTCATCTGATCCGGTTCATCTGTTCCGGTTCATCTGTTCCGGTTCATCTGATCCGGTTCATCTGATCCGGCTCATCTGATCCGGTTCATCTGTTCCGGTTCATCTGTTCCGGTTCATCTGATCCGGTTCATTTGTTCCGGCTCATCTGATCCGGTTCATCTGATCCGGTTCATCTGTTCCGGTTCATCTGTTCCGGTTCATCTGATCCGGCTCATCTGATCCGGTTCATCTGTTCCGGTTCATCTGTTCCGGTTCATCTGTTCCGGCTCATCTGATCCGGTTCATCTGATCCGGTTCATCTGATCCGGTTCATCTGATCCGGTTCATTTGTTCCGGTTCATCTGATCCGGCTCATCTGTTCCGGTTCATCTGTTCCGGTTCATCTGTTCCGGTTCATCTGTTCCGGCTCATCTGATCTGGTTCATCTGATCCGATTCATCCGTTCCGGTTCATCTGTTCCGGTTCATCTGATCCGGTTCTATGGTTGCAGCTCAACCCTAACCCTTCTGTAGCGCCCCCTCTGGTTGCAGACGGTTCTTACGTTGTTGGCGAAGATCCTGAGGTCCAGGGTGACGACGAACATGATGGGCAGCGCCCTGAAACACAGACAGACGTTAGCTGCGCCCGCTGGCGGCGGCACCTTGATGGCGGCGAGCGATGCGACTCACCAGTTCTCCTCCTTGTGGGACTGGAAGGCTCTCAGGAAGGACGTCGGCCGTCAAGGATCAGACAGAACTGGGTTCGAACACCTCAAACACTCAGACCTTAGAAAGGATATTGAACGACGAGCGTCTGGAACTTGTAGGCCTCTACGAAGTCGTGGTTGGCCACGGCGTACGTACACCTGGAAGCCAGAGCGCCGTCAGAACCGAAAATAACCAAACAGGAAGTTCAGGTCAGAGTCTCACCTGAGATGAGCCGCCACCATCTCATCGTACGGCGGCTCCAGAACCTGCTGGCACTTCTCCTCCGGACTGGCCAGCTGAAACACAGACGCACAGGTGAGGCCGTCGCATAGCAACCGACAGCGTTCCGGAAGGGGCGGGGCCTGACCTGCAGGCGGGGATTGGCCACATGGGGGTGTTTGAAGGACAGCAGCTCGGCGCAGAAGGATCCCTCCCGGTTCTCGATGGCCTCGGTTATCTGCAGGAGAACAGATCCGGTTTAAGGAGAGCAGAGGAGCCGGACACGGCGAAGGGGGCGGAGCCTAGAGCTCACCTGCTGCAGGTACTGGTTGATGGTGATGTGGGCCATTGGGGCAGCCAATCAGGAGCCGCTCACACCTGGAAACCAGATGACAAATCATGCTGTAAATGACTCCAACCTGGGCTTTGACTAGGACGTCCTACTGCCACCATGAAGAGAAGAATCCCCATCCTCCATCTGATATC
>NW_015151297.1:99741-103615 GCF_000732505.1 Cyprinodon variegatus | reverse complement strand
GGTTGGTCTGGATCTATAAAGTGACCTGAGATGACATGATGTGAATTGGAGCTATAGAAATAGACTGAATAGAATTGAATGTTTATTTGATGTTTGGAATTAAACCTTCCAGATGTTCATTCAGAATAAATTTCCATCTCCTTCACTGTCGCCGTTCATCTCCTTTATTTCAGCTAATTAGCATCAAGCTAAGGAAGCGATGCTTTCGCTATTAAAGCCGAATTAACAAACATGTCGGATGTTGATGGAAAAAAACACGAACAACGAGATCAAACAGTTAGAAATTCACTAAAAAGTCCAAACTTCACTAAACAGAAGCAGGTTCTGCTCCAGCGCTGCGGCTCCATGTTGAGCAGGTAAACCGGTTTAAACCTGCTCAGGCCGCCATTAAACCCGCCAGATTTAGACTGCAGACAATAGAGACACCGAGACGAGTAAAGAAAGAGTGAAAAAGAAGAGTCTACAGACCTCCGACTGAAGCTTTAGGCTGACAGAACAACCATGCAGCTGCGCTTCATTCAGCCGGAACACGGACTGATTCCACTGACGGACAACTTCCGGAGTAACGAGAACGCACTTCCGGTCCGAAATAAAAAGCCGCAAACATCTCTACAAGTATTTTTAATTATTAAAATAAACCTTTGCAAAAACATTTATGACAATTTTAAAATCATTCAAACTTAAAAATATTGTTAAAAAAATCAGGAAACTAAAAAACATGTAGAGAAGGAAGAAGTTTTATTTTTTTTTACTTTTATTTTCATAAATCCAAAAAACATTTTCAGAAAAGCAGAAACGTACAATTGAACATGTGACATCCATAACAGATTTCTTTCAGGAAAAAGAAACATAAAACATAAAAGAATGAGAAAGATTATTTAAAATAAAAAAATAAAAAAATAAAAAAAACACACTAACGTATATTATAGCAATATGATATGACATGATAGCCATGTCTGAAAACTTTAAGGCCTCCAGTAACTTAATTGAGGCATGAAAACTTTTAATATTGTTTTGGAATGCTTGAAAATCTGGAAAAGCTTTAAAGAATCTGCTATTGTGGATAAAGAATTTTCCCATAATTAAAATAATATTAGATAAAAATTCCACATTTTTATCATGAAAAGTAATTTAACTCCTTTATATTCAAAATTAGGAATCATATTTTTCGTTGATAACCAATCATAAATCCCAAAAACAATTGTAAAAAAAATGTTCTTGTGTTTCTAGATCTTTCTGACAAAAGTTACATACATTAACATCAAATTTAAATCTTAAACTTAATAACTCTACACAGGGATATATATTATTTATAGTTTTTAAAAAAAACTTCTTTCATCTTTGGTAGGGAATGAGAAAAATCTGGTTCTGACCTTAAGAACTTCCAACTCTGAAAACACGTTTAAAGGGAGAGGAAAATTGTGTTATTTTATTTATTATTTTGTTATTAAATTTGAGACCCGTAAAATCGTAATTATCTATAAGAAGAATGGGAAAGATCGGTTTTACATCAGAATATTTAATCCTTCCTTTGACCAAATGTATCACGGTTGACGGATTGCCCTAATCAGAGATTGAAATTGTTTCCATAGACCAATCTAAATTATATTTTCTTTTAAATATTGTGTAATCCAGAATATCATCCTGTGTGTCCATAAGATGTATAATGGCCCAGATACCTTTTCCCTCCCATTCTCTGTACTGTAGACATTTTCTCTTATACAAAATAAATTTGTTATTCCAAATAATCATAAAATGTGGCGTAAAATTGTGCTCGTATAACATTTTCCAATACTTTAGAACTTAGGTGGTATTCTGATCATTTAATCGGTATTTTGACAGGATCAAAGTTACAAATTTTTATTCCTCCAATTTCTTTTGAAAAAGTTGTGAAGGGAAACTAAACCATAAACTTGTTTCTTTTTTAATAAAAGTTTGCAGCCATTTTGAAGCAAGAAAAATTAAGCGAAGAGGAAACAGCAATAAATGATAAACTAGGGGGCGCCATTTGTAAAGTTAATCAGTTTAACATTAGGAGCAACATTTATAGTTATTTAGCATTTTAAGAGGAAAATAAGGTTATTTTATTCCAAGTCATTTTTTCACAATGTCATTCATTCATTTATAAAAATATTAGTTTGCAAATTAAATATTTAGCTCCAATTTAAATATTTAGTTTGTTAAATAAAAATTTAGCTTGAAACTAAATATTTAATTTGCATTTAATTTAAATATTTATTTTGTTAAATATTTAGCTGCAAACTAAATATTTAACAAAGTAAGATTTTTATAAATGAATAAATGACATAATGAAAAAAAAAATACCTTGTTAAATAATAAACTCCTCATTTTTCTCTTTCAACACTAAATAAGTTTAAATATTGCTCCTAATGTTTGACTGATTAACCATAGTTTATTATTTACTGAAACTGGACGACTTGAAAATTATTTAGCCGTTAAATTTATTCAATATACTTTTTTCTAAAAGGTGAAAAAACTCATTTAACTTTGGGAAAAAGTAAAGAAGCAGGAGGCCGAGCTGGATTTAAATACCTTAATATATTTACAGGATAAATGAGACTGAAAATACTTTTCATTTTCTTTCCTCCATAAATAAATGTCTTCATATTGAAATAATTTTTGTGATTTTTAAAATTTTCTGAAGCAGATTATATTCCGCTAAAACATCCAAACATTTGGCCGTCGGTCCATTTGTGAGATTAAAAAGGATGAAATACGACGGTATTTAAACGGGACGAGGTTTCATTACCTTCAGGTTTCCATCCGGAAATCAATAAAATAATTATTTTGATTTATAACAAACGTATCTGGAGCTATTTTTGTTCTACTTGTATTAAAGTAAATAATTATTAAAATCTGCTGCCATTTATCAGAAAATCAACAAAACCAGGAAACCAAACTTTAGACACAAACAGTTTTATTTAACCAGAAACGTTTACATTATTTTAGCACAAAGACTTTTTCTTTTCTTTTAATTTTCATGAACAGCAAATAAAATAACAGGAGATGACGTCATAAAGTCGTTTCTGTCTCAGGTCGGATATTCACCTCCGACAGCAGGGGGCGCTACAGCAACACAACATCCTTAGACGACATCAGAAGAACTGCGCGCGGCAGTGTGGGCGGGATGGATGACATTTATCGCCCACACGGAACCGTTCTGTTGGTTCTTCAGGGAGAACATCACATCATAAATACATTAACATCTTTAATTCATGGTTTACGGCTCTGATCTTTTCTAGAAATCAAACATCTGATTCTTCAGCAGCTCCTGATCTGCTGCTCCTCCTCAAAAGGAGTGGGTGTGGCCAGGCGACCATCCGGCCCCGCCCACTCGACCATGAGCCGCAGGCTGGATGAGGTTCTCGCTGCTGATTGGTCCATGGAGTGTAGCGCATGGAGAGTGGGAGGGGCTAATCTCAGAGCAGCCGACGGTCCAGAGGCAGGGATACTGGCTGAGAACGTAGAACCAATCAGATTGAGCTCAGGGCAACAGTATAAAGGTGTGGGCGGAGCCTCACCTTGAGGTATGGGGAGGAGGCGGAGCCTGTGAGGAGGGAGCAGCACTGGTCAGAGGCAGCGAGGAGGAGGAGGGTGAGAAGGACGAAGATGAGGAGGCTGGACGAGGCGAAGAACCGCTCCAACCTTCATGGAGAACAGGAACACCTTCAGAGATCAGGTTCACTGACGGAACACAAACCAGGTGGAGACGCGTCAGGGAACCTGAGGAACCACCTTAGAACATCTGATCCTGTCTGAGGAACCACCTTAGAACATCTGATCCTGTGAGGAACCACCTTAGAACATCTGATCCTGTGAGGAACCACCTTAGAACATCTGATGTTTCTTCAGG
>NW_015151297.1:90526-91834 GCF_000732505.1 Cyprinodon variegatus | reverse complement strand
TGAGGAACCACCTTAGAACATCTGATCCTGTGAGGAACCACCTTAGAACATCTGATCCTGTGAGGAACCACCTTAGAACATCTGATGTTTCTTCAGGTTAAATTAAAAGCGTTTAGAATCTAAACTCTAGATAATTGATAATAGATGTTCCGGATGGTGGATTATATTCCTACCTGAGGAGTGAGGTCGGTGGGGCAGGTAGGCCGCAGGGTAAGGGGCGTGCCTCCCTGGGTAACCGGGGTGTTTGTAACCATGGTGATGGTGATGATGGGAGGCCAGCGGCAGGCTGCCGGTGTAGGGGAAAGCTCCGCCCCCCGCCGCTGAGCACAGCGACCAACCTGAGAACCGGAGACGTTTGATCACCATGGAGATCCTAAACTACAGATTTTATATGACACTATAAACATTTTAATTTGATTATGTTACACATCTGTTATAGTTGGGCTTTCTGGCTGGTAGAGTGGTTGCCATAGCGATCGATGGGTGAAACAGGCGTAGAGATTCTGGATTATTTCTGTTCTTTACTTTAGCATCATATTCCTTTATTTAACTTTATATTTTATATATTCTATATAATTGAATGAAGAGAATGAGTTTCTAATTGATCTAAATCAGAACGTAAAGCTGGTTCTGCTCCCATCCTTCCAGGTGACCTCTGACCTCCCCTCAGTCCTGATCTCCAGCCGAACCGTCGGCGTTACTCACAGGGCTGAATCCCCACCCGGCTCTCCGCTGCGTCCTGTAGAACCCGTCCTGCAGGGTTCCTGAGGGGGATGAATCACCATAGCAACCATGAAGATGATGAGAACCCTGACAGGTGAAGATCTTCAGACCAAACCTCTGGTTCACGCAGCTTCAGGTTCAGAGTAACTTTATCGAACCGTTAATCTGATGGTTTTAGAGATTGGGATAATCTGGGATTAAAGCTTCTGGCTGTGAACCGACGGCTGATGGAATCCAGATGTTTGGTCTCATCCCTGATTGGTCCAGAGCTCCAAGCTTTGCTCACCTCTCCTTGGCGTCCAGGAAGGCTTTAGCGAACGGGTTATACTTGATCTTCAGCGCCGTGATCTGAGGCGGGAGGAAACAGAACCAGTTAGCGTTCGGACCAGGAGGCGGGCCCAGCTAGAAGCAGGAGGCTCCGCCTACCTCCTCGTTCTGGTAGGCGGTCACAGCGATGAACTGCGCCTCCCTGAAGGAGACGTTGGAGACCAGGCGGTGGTGGGAGCCCACGCAGACGATGTGCAGCTGGGGCTCGTACTTATGGAGCGAGTTCAACATGATCTGGAACAAACACACCTCCATCAG
>NW_015151297.1:87760-88882 GCF_000732505.1 Cyprinodon variegatus | reverse complement strand
TCAGAACCTCCATCAGCACCTCCATCAGCACCTCCATCACAACCAGGACCTCCATCAGAACCAGGACCTCCTGCACAAAGGCTCAGTCTGCCTGGCCTCCATTGAACCCATCAGAGCAGCCTCCACTGGAACCTCTGACCACCAGGAGGTGGAAGGAGCTGGATTAGAACCAGCAACCCAGTAGCTGCAGGATAAACTCCTCTAGAACCACAGAGATGGTGGAACAACAGGAGGAAGAGGAGGAGGAGAGAGAAAGAAGAGGGCTGGTTCTTGCAGCGGCACCATGTCCCAACGTTCAGAATGTTCTGCTTTGGACGGGTTTCCGGTCTGAACCGGTCTGAAGCGGCCTGAAGCGGCCTGAAGCGGCCCGAATGGCTCCATGGAAACTTTCTGAGTCACGCAGTCAGAACTGTGTACTTTAGGCTCCATTAGGAACAAAGCGAGTGGAGTTGGTGGACGGGAGCCATCTTTGTCTGCTCGCTCCAATTAACCAATCAGGGTCCTCCAGGCCAGCGCAGAAAAACAAACAGTTTTCTATTCAGATTGAGAGGCTGGCTTCAGATGTGACCCCGGCGCTCACTGAGTGTGTGTGGGCTCCCTTTGAATATAGTTTACCTCGTCCATCTGAAGCATGATGGCCAAATTAATTTCCCGCTAAAAAACATAATTACCATAATGTAGAAATAAGCTGAGCAATTATTTCATTATGGCTCAGCTCTCTGTTCCAGCTCTGCATTACGGGGCGCCGTCATAATGGGGTAAATATAAACAACATTACTGCCAATTTCAGCCGCAGAGGCCCTGAGAGGCAGAGCCAGCGCTCAACAGCCCTCCACAGGAAGTGCATTAAACTGCTGCCGGCCAATTAAGAGCTGTTTATCCCGTTCCCGTGGTAACCGGGAGGTGAAGAGGGGAAGTGAAAGAGGAGAGCCACTGAAGTGGCTCATTACAGCCGGGGGTCTCTCGCCCACTCCAGGATAACACAGGAGGGAGCAGAGGGAAGCTAGTGGAGGCCAGGGAGAGGAGGAGAGGAGGAGGAGGAGAGAGGAGAGAGGAAGGAGAGGAGGAGAGGAAGGAGAGGAAGGAGGAGGAGGAGGATGAGGAGAGGAAGGAGAGGAGGAG
>NW_015151297.1:86388-87320 GCF_000732505.1 Cyprinodon variegatus | reverse complement strand
CTCCACCTCCTCCACCTGCTCCATCTGCACCACCTGCTCCACCCAGGAATAGGTTTTAAAGTTATATCTGAAAACTTCTAGATAATAAGGAAAAACATTCAAAACAAATAAAAGCAGCTAATTATTAACTAAACAGATTAAATAGGACAGAAAATATAAGATTATCATAAAAATAAAATAAAAAACGAAGCAAGGAAACGATTCAAAATTATAAAACGTTAAAAAGGGTTAAAAATTAATACAACAATGAACTAAAAACACCAGATTATTAATACGTAGAAGTGAAGGAATAAAGGAAAATGTTTCTTTCGTTCTAAGTGAGAAAAATGAAACTAGAGATGAAATGAAGAGCAGCAGGTCAAAGGTCATCAGGGTAACGCTCACCTGTCCTCCTCCGTTCACCTTGTTGGTCAGCTTCACGCGGTTGAAGCTCACCGGGGCCTTCATCCAGTGGGCCCCAAAGTTGGGCGAGTCCGGGTGGATGTAGATGCCTCCGTGGCCCCGCCCCTCAGCGTGGCGGCTCTCGGCGCGGCCCGCCGCCACCCACTCCCCGTTCACAAACTTCCACCTGCAGCCGTCGGCGGGAACAAAGTCCAGCAGGAAGGAGTACATGGAGCTGGGGTCCAGACCCGACACGCTGACCTTCAGCACCGGGAACATCCTCCTGGAACCACACACAGCTTCAGGGGGACTGGAGGAAAACCCAGCATTTAGGGAGGTGGAGGAGCTGGAACCTCCTTCACCTCCCCTAAGGAGGAGGAGCTGGGGTCCAGACCACATATCGTGACCTTCAGCACCGGGAACATCCTCCTGGAGCCACACACAGCATGTGGGTGAGGAGCGATCTGTGGTGAAGGAAGAAGCGCCTGGATCTAAAGAACTCCAGAGGAATCCCAGGAACCAGCAGGGCCTGTTCTCTTCCTCTGATTGGC
>NW_015151297.1:81478-83813 GCF_000732505.1 Cyprinodon variegatus | reverse complement strand
CATCATCCATCCATCATCCATCATCCATCCATCATCCATCATCCATCCATCATCCATCCATCATCCATCATCCATCCATCATCCATCCATCCATCCATCATCCATCCATCCATCCATCATCCATCCATCATCCATCCATCCATCCATCATCCATCCATCCATCCATCATCCATCCATCATCCATCCATCCATCCATCCATCATCCATCCATCCATCCTCCATCCATCATCCATCCATCATCCATCATCCATCCATCCATCCATCCATCATCCATCCATCCATCCTCCATCCATCATCCATCCAACCATCCATCATCCATCCATCCACTATCCATCCATCCATCCATCATCCATCCATCCATCATCCATCCATCATCGATCCATCCATCCATCCATCCATCCATCATCCATCCATCCTCCATCCATCATCCATCCATCCATCCATCCATCCATCCATCCATCCATCCATCCATCATCCATCCATCCATCATCCATCCAGTTCATCTCCATGTGGATCAAACTGGTTGTTCTGGTTTCTAACTGGTTTTATTATCAAACCACCTCCATCTCTCCAGCTAATAGAATAATTGATTCCATCTCTCCAGCAGTGAGAGCAGCTGAAGTGTCGTCCTGCAGGTGTGAATGGAGTGTTTGTGCGGCGCGGGGCGCGGCCGGTCATCACGCCTCTGCAGAAAATAAATAAAGAACTAAATAAATTCCATAGAGGCGACGGAGGCGGCCGCTATGGAGACTAATGAATAACCCCGCTCAGCAGCACGCCGCTACCCAGACCGCCTCATGTGGGCCACAGCCGACCCTTCAGAACCCTCCGTTCTGCACTAAGTGATGCTTTCAGCACAGATCTCCAACTAACTTCCTCCTGTTTCTGTTTTCTGCGGCGAAGCACTCAGACCTCTCTGCTGATTACCGCTTTAATGACGCTCTGAGAGCAGAAGAAGGAGACAAAGGCTGGAAAATTACAGCCGTTATTCTCAGGAGGACATGGTTCACTCCGGGTTCCTCAGAGGTCAAAGTTCAGCCCAAAGAGGCCAGGTTCCAGGAACCGACCCACTTCAGCCTGACCAGATAAACCAGTATGGGCTGAACTGGGACAGAGATCTGCCTGGTCAGAAGGTACAAACCCACCAGGACCTCCTTTAGAAGATCATCAGGCTGAGGTCTCGACATTCACTGTCTGCAGGGAACCCTGGAGGTGCAGCAGTAGAACCTCCATGAAGGTTTAGTGTGAAGGAGAACCCGTCTCAGACGCCTGAGACGGAACCAAAACACTTCTGAGACGTTCAGAGCTCCAACCAGGACCTCCAGAACACTCAGAAAGGACAGAAGGCCACCAGAGGTTCCAGCTCTGGACCAATGGCTCCTCCTTGGAGGACACCATGGAGGTCTCCATGGTGTCCTCTGGACATGGAGGACCAGAGATGGAGGTAGAAGTCATGAGAACAGGACTGGACCTCCACCCAGAACCTAGATCTGTTTCTACTAGATGTTCCAGTGGGACCAGAGCGTTCTAGCTGGTTCTGATGAACCGTTACCGTCCGTTCTTGGTGACGATCATCTCGTTGGTGATCAGCTGGAACTTCCTCCACAGCTCGCCGTCCTCCAGCGTCACCTTCAGCTCCCGCTCCGTGGGGTCGCCCTTCTCCCGGCCCGCCTGCAGCTCGCTTTCCACGGCGCTCAGCAGGCGCGACATGCAGGACGCCGCCGGACTGCGCTCCGCCCCCGGAGCAGACTCCCCGTCCTCCTGTGAGCCCTCCACCTTCATCTGGAGACCCAAAGAAGACACACCTCCATGAACGCGCTCTGACATCACGCAGCAGGAAGCGGCTCTGACCTGCAGGAGGATAATGGCTGCCCTCCAATCAGCGGGCCGCTCAGACCCGTCTTTGTTCACAGACACTCAAACGCCCCTCAGACGCTTTTATGTCTTAATGGCTGCAGAGGGCGGACCCACAGAGAACGCACGCATCAGCGGTTCTGATGGTTCTGATGGGCTCAGAACCTTCTCCTTCTAACTCCAGGACTCGGTCACAGGATCCTGATTTTTTTTAGACCAAAGATGATTTTTATTTCTCATCGACCCAGAAAGTATTCACACCCAGAACCGGTTCTGACCAGTTTCTGATACCTGCTTTACCGGATCATTTCCTTCTTTACTTTGACTAGGCCGTTCAGAAAGCTGGACCTGCTGGTTCTGCTGCAGAACCCAGCTGTTCTTCTGGGCCCGCCTGGGTGAGCTGCTGAAGAACCGGGTCAGTTTGGACCAAGCAGGGTCGGTTTGGACCAAGCAGAACCGGGTCAGTTTGGACCAAGCAGGG
>NW_015151297.1:79037-80579 GCF_000732505.1 Cyprinodon variegatus | reverse complement strand
TTTAAATGTTGATTTTTATAAACCTGGAACGACTTTTTTTTATTATTCTTTTATTTTCTGAAGCAGATTAAACCGAATCTGAAGCCGAATTTATTTTCATTAATAAGTTTCTGCTTGAATCTGATGGTTTTATTAAATTTTACATCTAAATAAACATAAAACATTCAGGTTCCAGCATAGATCTATAAAAACAGAACCTGACCGACAGATAAAACATTTTCTGCTTCATCCGAGACATTTTTTATTGTTTGTTGAAATAAATTTCTGTAAAACATTTATTAAAATCAGTTTTAATTCCTTTTATTAAAGTCATATTATAAGCATTAATATATAATCATTTAAAATATTTCAGCAGAACATTTTATTCAATATATTCTTTATTTTCAGATGCAAAAAAGAAAAACAGCTTTTAGAAAATGTTTAGTCTTGAAAATAAAAGCTAAACAATTTACGTTTTTTATTGTAATTTTCGGGAATTTAAAGATCATTTCAGAGGAATAGTTTTTATTCTGTAATTATTTCCTTTCACAGGCAGGAGAATAGAAGCGGATCAAATGAATCCGCTAACTGGAGTGTTTGCAGCGCCGCGGCCATGCGGGATTATTAGACTAAGGAATAAAACAGCATCTTTCAAAGGAGAAAAGCTCCATTTATAATAATTATATTGATAATAATAATAATAATTATTATTATTATTATAATGAGAATCCACATGTTTACAGACAGAACATCAGATTTGATTTGATTAAAAATAATGTGAAGGAAATTATTTTATTCCTGTTTAATGAATGTTTTTTCATGTTGAGCAAATTTTAAAACAAATCTCCTAATTTTTAAAACCTGTGAAAAATGTTAAAAAGCAGAAAATTTTGAGGCTGAATTTTAGAAGCTGTTTTTCATTAATCATGAAGTGAAAGTTCCTACCTGCAGTGAAAGCGGGTCTAATCAGAACATTTAAAGGTCTGCAGACGGTAAACCCTGACAGCTGGAGCTGACCTGTGAGCCGCGCTGATCCAAAGTCTTCAAAGTGAGGATGAAGGTGAGACCGGAGCTTCTCCAAACGGGTCTGCTCGCTCCACCTCGCACGCTCGCTCTCTCTCTCCGCCTAACACACACCCCTCTCCTCCCTCTGCCGCGTCCTCAGGGGCTCAGACGGTCCAGATCCGCTTAGAACCAGAACTAAAACCTGAATTCCTGATGGAAACATGAACCCAGCAGAGATGCTGGTTTTATGGAAGGGGAAGGTTTGAAGTGGCAGAGAAGGTTGGAGGCGCTCCGATCGGCTGCGGATCGGCTGCTTCCAGGGAGGAGCTGAAAGGTTGGCAGCAGTGAGGCACAGCGGTGCAGGCATCATGCTGAGGGGCTTCCTCCCTGTGATAAAACTGAAGATCAATTAAGGTTCTGGTCCCAGAAAGGTCCAACAGAGACCTGCTCAAACAGAACCAGAGCTGGTTCTGATGGACTGTGGTCCAGATTCAACGACCCACCAAGGTTAACCCACTGGGTCGGTCGCCATAGTAACAGACATCAGTCAGTCAGACT
>NW_015151297.1:71587-75212 GCF_000732505.1 Cyprinodon variegatus | reverse complement strand
CACTGGGTCGGTCGCCATAGTAACAGACATCAGTCAGTCAGGAATTGTGAATTAAGCCCGACTTGAAGATGATCTCTGAGGAACATTTTCAGCTTCTCTCCTGGAGAACTGACTCCAACCTGTGTCAGCTTCCCACCTTCTCACCAACATGGCTGCTTAGGCTCCGCCCACCGCCCAGAGGGAGTCCCAGGTAGAACATCCCCCGCAGCAGAAGCATGAGAACATCTGACCAGCATCCCTTTGATCCTCCAGGTGTTCCAGGTGTCTGCCAACCTCAGGGACCAAAAAAGGCCTTCAATGGTTCTGGCGTTGCTCTGTGGATTCAGAGCTTCTCCTCTGACCTCTGACCCCGTCAGAAGGGGCTCTGGAGGAGACGGCGTGGAGATGTTCTGACCTTTTAATCTCCCGAAAGCGGCCGGCGCCCCTGGACCTCCTCCTGCTGCTGCAGGTTTAAATGTCACGCAGCCTAAGCTGTTTAGAGCAGCATGTAATGGAGAATAGGTCAAAGCCCAGAGGAGAACATCTGGAGACGCTCAGGGAGGACATCTGATCTGCAGACGGCCGCAGGAGGCCGGTCAGAGCACGCTGTAATCAGCGGCCCAGGCGGCGCCGGAGATTAGCGGCTTTACGGACTTAACGGGCATAAAGACGGCTGGAAGCAGGCGGGCGGGGCCGGATGGGGTCCGGTTCCAGAGTCAGAAAACAGAACCGTCTGACACAGCTGGGCTCAGGAACACAAACATTTATTAACAGGAAGCACAAACAAGCAGGGAACCGCTGCAGTAACATGGTTCTATAGAAATGATCCGGACCACAAAGTCCAGTAACAAAGCTTAAAAAAACATCAGAACCGGTTCTGAGTTCACAGCCCAGAACATCAGCAACTGTAACATGGGGAACCTTCTAGAACCTGTGAGGAAGAGTTCTGGAAACCAGCTCCTACCCAGAACCTACACAGACCATCGCCCTGGACCTGAAGGTTCTACCTTCCAGGTTTCTCTGCATCCATCATTCAGAGCAGAGCCACTGGTCCTGGTTCTGGTTCTAGTCCTGGTTCTGGACCCATGATGGGAAGCAGGACTTCTAGCTGATCCATGAATAAATGAAGGCAGGGTGAGGGTTAGCTAAAGGACAGCAGGAGGATCCACGGGTCAGAACCTCCTGGGAGCCCAGGAAGTCAGAACCGCCAGGAAGGGGTCAGAGTTTAAACCTCAGGAACAGGGAAGGGGTCAAAGGTCAAACCTCAGGAAGAGGGAAAGGGTCAGAGGTCAAACCTGAGGAACAGGGAAGGGGTCAGAGGTCATACCTCAGGAACAGGGAAGGGGTCAGAGGTCATACCTCAGGAACAGGGAAGGGTTCAGAGGTCAAATTTAGCAACAGGGAAGGGGTCAGAGGTCATACCTCAGGAACATGGAAGGGGTCAGAGGTCAAATTCAGCAACAGGGAAGGGGTCAGAGTTCAAATTCAGGACCAGGGGAGGGGTCAGAGGTCAAACCTTCTTCTACATTTTCAGTCATTTTTAAATGAAGGAAATGTTAAAAATTTTCATAATTCTCCATGAAATGATCGGAACCGGATTGAAGCTGGTTCCGGACCTGGTTCTAAACGGATCACTGATCTAAACTAAAACCAGCAGAACATCCCTTCAGACTACGGATCCGATAAGAAGCAGCTAACATTCGCTAACTCTGGGTTCTAAGCATGAGAAATACACACAGGCGGAACTAGGAACTGGGTCAGAACCACATGGAACCAGCTTAGAATAAGTTCTAACAGAGCTCAGAACCGGGTTAAACACTGTTTACCTGAGACCTGCTGCTACAGAACCACAGCAGAACCGAACCAAATGGATCTAAATGGAGAAGGTCTGGAGCTGAAATCTGACTTTCTATCATCCTCCATTTTTATTTCTGTTGCTTCATGTTTCCGGCTCGTTCCATAAATAAAGTCTAGATGTTCAGAGTTCTGCTGGATCCGACCCGTTTGGGTCCAGATGAGCCTAAAGATCCTCCTTTGATGGAGATCAAGATGCAGCAGTGACTCAACGTGGATTATTATCTTTGAACTGCAGCCGCGGAGCAGAAAACGCTAAGCTAACATTCCTCTGGGTTTACATGCTGGGAACCAGAACCAGAACCAGAACCAGAACCTGAACCAGAACCAGAACCAGAACCAGTGGATTCTCCACCTGCTGAGAGGAACTAAAATGTTGTTTCAGGATGAATCTGTTGATCAGCGGCTGTTAGTGTGAGTTCCTTCATTTTTTAGTCCTCAGAACTCCAGGAAGAGCAGCCATGATGGAGAGCCGCCATGATGGAGAGCCGCCATGATGAAGAGCCGCCATGATGGAGAGCCGCCATGATGGAGAGCCGCCATGATGAAGAGCCGCCATGATGGAGAGCCGCCACGATGGAAAGCCGCCATGATGAATAGCCGCCATGATGAAATAAATTAAAATCAGTGTTTCATTGACATTAATGCGTTAAAATCAGGATTAAACTCGGATTATTCCGAGTTTAAATGTGAAAAACGGATGATTCCTCCGCTGAATAAATGAAAGCAGTCATGTGACGATTGGACCTTCCTGACTGGACGCAACATCCTGCGTCCTGATTGGTCGGGCAGCTGCTGACTCTACATGCAGAGCGAGAAGAGCTTGAGGACGGCGTCCCTGGAAGAGGACAGAGGAGACGAGATGACGGCCCGTCCGACCTTCCGCCTGACGTTCTGAGGTTCAGTTCTTACCTGGCGAAGGGGACGTAGGAGAGGCCGTACCTGCAGGGCAGAGGTCAGAGGTCAGAGCGGCGAGGCTGAGCCGGCCGGCAGGTGTGTGATAATGAACAGGTTTTACCAGGTGAAGGCCAGGAACTGCAGAACGCAGAACAGCAGGGCCAATCCGTTGTTCTTCCACTGCGGGAACAGAAGCACAGAAGTTCTACCCACCGGAAACGCAGCCGCCATGTTTGCACGAAGTCAGTTTCTCACCCAGAACGCCGCGCAGAGAGTCAGAACCAGGCAGATCTGCAGAAACATCAGAAGGTTTAAAAGCAAACCTGGAACCAAGAACAGGAGAACCGAGGACGGGTTCTGACCAGCATGATGGCGGTGGCGAGCGCTCGCACTTTGGCGCACATGTTCTTCAGCTGCCGTAACGGACCCACCAGGAACATGGTGCTGAAACGACAGCAGAACCTTAGCAGACGTCAGCGACGAACAAAGAGGTCCGACCGAACCGGTTCTGGCGGGTACCTGGCCAGAGCGCAGAGGTTCCCGATGGTGTAGAGCACGGCGAAGACCGGCAGCCCGAAACCCGGGATCCAGAGCAGGCAGGTTCCCTGCAGGAGAACCACCATCAGAACCGCCGCCTCAGAAGCTAAACGCCTCGGAGCATTATAACCCCAATATAAGCTGAAATAGATGGTGTCTGGGGATTATAGCCCCAATATAAGGTGATATATATTGTGTCCGGGGATTATAACCCCAATATAAGGGGATATAGATGGTGTCTGGGGATTATAGCCCCAATATAAGGTGATATAGATGGTGTCTGGGGATTATAGCCCCAATATAAGGTGATATAGATGGTGTCTGGGGATTATAGCCCCAATATAAGATGATATAGATG
>NW_015151297.1:60736-67539 GCF_000732505.1 Cyprinodon variegatus | reverse complement strand
AATAAAGTCGACTTTATTGTCATAATAATCCGACTTCCTTCTCATAAAGTTATGACTTTTTTTCCGTCATATCAAAACTTTATTCCTGTAATGTTACAACTTTATTCTAATAATGTTATGACTTTATTCTCGTAATATTACCACTTTATTCTCGTAATATTACCACTTTATTCTGCTAATGTTTGGACTTTATTTTTATAACATTACTACTTTATTCTCGTAATGTTACGACTTTATTCCCGTAATGTTACGACTTAATTTTCATAATATTACGACTTTATTCTCTAAATAAAAATTTTTTTAAAAATCTCTAGCCCAGCCCTAATACTTTGTTTTAGAAATCTCAAGCAGAATTTAAAAATATTAATTTTTTTAATGAATTTTATTTATTAATGAATTTTATTTTATTTTCATTACATCTCTAAATCAGTTTAAGAAGGTTAAATCTTAATAAAATCCTAGTCAAAGAATAAAAGCAGTGCAGCTAACTCCAGGGGCCATTTTTTTCCTCCATTGTTTTTAACTGGTTTCCTCTCAGCTAACGGCTAACTGCTAACTGCTAACGGCTAACAGCCAACAGCACCTCCAGAATGCCGCTCCCATCCGAGCTGCTGCCTCCCTCCTGGCCGCTCAGAACCTGCTTCAGTTTATCCATAAAGCCAGACTCCTTCCCGGACAATCAGCCGAACCACCGCAGAGCTTCCAGAACCTTCTAAGCAATCCTCGGTTCGACGGTTCCACCTGGAACAGGTGAGCTGTCAAAGTTTATCGGAGGAGGAACAGACTTTTACATCAACAGGTGCAGCACTTCCGCCTGCAGTACCGCTGCCGGCCATCATGAATCAGAGGGAGGCGCTGTTTCCCCACGAACTGTTCAAAACGATCAACAACGTTTAACTCTTAAAATGGTAATTAGACAGAAGATGAAGGAGAAATGGTTAAAAGAAGAAGAGAATATTGATTTTATAAAATTTAAAAGAAAACTGGAGAAATAAGAAAAGGATTAGGGGGCGCCCTTATTAAAGTTGAATATTTATTATTTCTAGTTTGCTTTTTTTGTCTGATTTGGTATGATAGATATGAACATGAAATATTTTGGTTTGGAGTATGAGTTGACTTAATTTTGAAATAATTAATTTGTTTATTTGTATTTTTGCTGCTGTGCATAATTGAAGCTGTTTCCTGGCTCCGCCCCTTCATCATTGACAGGTGACTGCAGCACCTGGATTATAGTGGAGGTGGCTAATGGGGGCGGAGAGCTCTGGGATTCAGGCAGCGCAGCCATGCAGTTTATAACCGGTATTGGTTGATGTTGTTTCTTTAGTGGCATAAAAAGGAAAGAAATGAGCCGATAGGATCTGCCTGTTACGTCATAATGCGGTAAGAAAATCTAAAAATATTTAGCCCTAAACAAAATATTTATTTAACAAAGTAAGATTTTTATAAATGAATGAATGACGCAGTGAAAAAATGACTTTGAATAAAATAACCTCCTTATTTTTCTCTTAAAATACGCTGAATAACCATAAATATTGCTGCTAATTTTTGATTGCTGAACTTTACAAACGGCGCCTCATAGAACAGGAATAACTAGAAGAAAAGAAACAATTATTTCTAGATTTAGATTCGGGCATAATGGTTTAAACAGTTTATCTTTGGGAAACAGGAATGGTAAATGTGAAAACTGTGGGCTGAATGAAACAATTGAACATGTGATGTTGTACTGTAAATAAATACCAGGACAGCAATGAATTAAACATTTCAATAAAGTCAAAGTTAAATGAGATTTATTTGAATTATTTAGAAGTTATTCAGAAAGTAACTTTTACAGGATAATACTTCAATATCTAAAAAAATAGAATTTAATTCTGAGTCATTCTGGTCCACACTCCACACCAGTAGATGGCAGAAATACATCAATCTGTCAAAATCTTTAAAGAAGAAGAAGAAGAAGAAGAACTTCTCCTTGGACTTAAACCAGACAAAGATTTAAAATAAACCCACAATAGATGCTGTTTTATTAAAGAACATTTTACAACACTGGCATGACGTTGACAGATAACGTCCATAAAGCTGTAAAAAATGCGATAAAGTCCATGTGGTTCTAATACAGCAACAATTTTTAACAACAGCCACAGTTTTATTTAATAGAATCTGTTCTTCATTAATGACTGGGTGTTTGAGGACATTTTAAAACAAGCTCAGTTACATTAAATTCTTTCAAACTACAAACAAATCAGGCTTAATATAAGGAGCTAATTAAAGAAAAGAGTAAAAAATCTGCAGGGAAGATTAGAAATTAACCAAATAATCAAAGAACATCTGTGGGAGCGGTTTAATGAAAAGGTGTTTAAAATGCTGCTGTTCCCTTTGTGTGGCGGAGATTCTCAGTCATCCAGGTCAAAGTTAAAAAACAATCCACAGGTCTTTATTTTAGAAAGTTTGAGGACGTTTCTCTTCCCATCCAGGGAAGATTTTTCTCTTCAAAATGTCTGGATTAGTGTTGAGTTCCAGGCTTTTATAGAGTAGCCCAACAAAGCCTTGTAACGGTAGACGTATTCAAATTAAGACCTTTTTTTTATCAAACTTATGCAAACTGATATTTTTCCCCTTTCTCCAAAGTTTGATTTACTAAAATATATCCGTTATTTTGATATTGGACCTTGGCTATGCCTGCCTCATGAGCCATATAGTTTTATTGTTGACGTTTGTATAAAAACACTGCATAATTTTAGGGTATTATGTCCCATGAAAAAAAAAACGGTAACAGATTTTTAAATTTTATTTCAGTATAATATGAGAAAAAAGTCAGAATTCTGACTTTAATCTCAGGATTCTGACTGAATTCTGCCAGCTAACAAACATGTTAGCATCCAGCCGTAGCCATGTCTGTTTTAGAGACTAGCTCTCTGGTTTTAATCACTTTCTGCTCTTCCATTAATCAAACAGCATCAGCAGGGACCCTCAGGGACGGAAAACTCTCCTAATTCCATCATTTTCCACCAATGTGTTCCTGTTTCTCTCAAACTACTGAAGCTGAGTGCTCCACATCTCTGCCTTCATGGAGACCATCTACATTAAGATCCACAATTCTCAGATTAAAGTCAGAATTCTGACTTTTTTTCTCATATTATACTGAAATAAAATTAAAAAATCAGTAAGGTTGGTTGTTTTCCCAGTGGCCCTAATCCTCTTCCATACAAACATATTTTTGATGCTTCAAAAACTTACATCATATAATACATCATTTTATCTAAAAAATTTTCATCATAAAGCTCACATATCACAGATTACATAGAGGAATAGGTTTAATAACAATAATAATAATAATGATAATAAAATAATCACAGATGTTTTCAAATTAGAGTCACAGCATAGTTTAAAATATGAAGCTTTTATATAAAGTCCAGAAGTAAATTCCTTAGTCTTGGTGCTATGCACACGAAAGCTCTGTCAACATAGGAGACCATAGGATTCAACATAGGATTGAAAAAGCTTCCTGGATAGGAAGAGAAACAACTTCAAACTTGGGAAATAAAGTCCAGTGGTATGTTATCTATGGTTTTCATCCTGGACATGAAACTGGTTCAGAACAATGGGAGGCTGGTGAGTCATGGAATGACTGTTTACCTACTGCACTGAAAGAAAGAATCATTTCTGAGACAGACTGTATGAAAGGCCGGCTGGGTTATTTGTTTAGCTCTTGCATGAAGGCAAGTGGCTGAACTTTAGAGAATCTGCAGGCCTTGCATTAAAGACTGATCCATCCTAACAAACAAAGATACTGGCAAAGATTCTCGGTCATCCAGGTTATCGTCGTTCCAAAAAAGTAAAAAAAAGAAAAGAGAATCCACTGGACTTTGTTTCCAAGTTTGAAGATATTTCTCTTCTGTCATGATCAGCCCTGATAGCTGGACATAATTGTTCATGTCATTCAACTGCTTTATTCGGCTCCTCATTATCACTCATCTTATCCACCTGTGTCTGTTCCTTTATATTTTTCTCAGCTATCGGGGCCAGATGATTGTTTATCTCATGCTTTATGTTTCGTTAGTTTTAGTTAGTTCCAAGTCTTGTCTTCTGATTGTGTCCTGGTCCTTCTCCGAGGCCCTCAGGGTTTTGGCTCGGAATGCCAGGAAGGTCGGTTTTATTCCCATAAGCCTGGCTCCTAGGAGGAGACCAGCTTAAAGTCCTGCAGAAATCTTGGTACCATGTCTTGTCTCTGTCCCTCGACCCCTGAGGCTGCCTGTCTGCATTTGTACGTGTCTGTCTAGGCACGCTTCTGGATTGGTGGAACTCTGAACCTGCCTTCCCGCCCCGTGGATTCCTGGAACCCTGCTTCCGTCTGAACCCTTGAACCCCTGATCGAGCTGAGGACTCCTGGATGTCAGAACTGTCCTTGTTCTGGACTGTTCTCCTATCCTGGCACAGATTTACGCAGGTTCCACGGAGGCTGCTGCATTGGGAACACTCTGGCCGGCTCAGCGACGTATCTAAATGGCGGTCCATCGGCTAGATCCTACCTCGCTCTAAGTGACTGAACTGTTAAACCAGGTAAGTGACTCACATGGATTATCACCTTCTGTCAGATGATCCTGGTCACTTACCTGTGTTTCTCCCTCCAGAGTGTCAGTGATGGGTTGTGCCCCGCCCCCTGCGTCTGCTGCTTTTGTTCTGTTCTGTTTCAGTTTGTTTGTTTTAATAAATCTTGTGCACTCAGTAGGAATACTGACTGTCGCACCTTGAATTCTGGGTTCATCTGTCCTATTTCTGACAGCTTCCCATCCAGGAAGCTTTTTCCATTCAAAATGTCAGAAATAGTGTTGAGTTGGAGAATATAAACAACCTCTCCACAGACGCATGGCTTAACAAAGAAGAACGACCTCTTCTGGACAAGACTCTGCAGTACATCTGTACCTCTTGGACAAAGGACAATTTTTGGAGGACCAGAAAGTTCTCAGTTTGGACGAAGAAGACAGGTTGTTTACACGAGTGAATAAAGTGAATGTGATTGGTCAATTATCAAGGGGGCGGGATTGTTGTGGTAGAAGGTTCGTAAGCAAGTTTGGTTGTGGCCGGTTTGTCGGTAGCATCTTGCTAACCAGTTAGCAACTTAGTGCTAGCAGGTTCCCAATGGGAAATTCCATTGGGACCAAGTAGCACTAAATTGGTGACTTAGAAACGACGCTGGCAAGGAACGCTATGGACAGAGGAAACATGCAAGAGGAGGAGAGTTTAGTGTCGGAGGTCGTGGATGAGTCTCCTCCGTCATCCATTTTTTATTTAGAGGAGGAAAGCGGGGACGAAGATGTTGTGGAAGAGGACGCCAGGGCGGCAGAAGCTTGGTTTGGTGTAGAAGGCTTCCAGCCGTACATGTTTGAGCCCTTGCCTCGCAACGCTGCCAGTTCTGTTAGCTCTACGCCTGCCGAAGACACAGACTGCAGGCTAACAAAGAAGCCAAACGACCCCCATTCCAAAGGGGGGGACCCGTTCATCCGTTTCTATTTGCATGTTTTCTAAACTAAAACCAGGCTTTGTTGGGCTGCTGGATAAAACCTGGAACTAAACGCTATTTCTGACATTTTGAACTGAAAAATCTTCCTGGATGGAAGAGAAACGTCTTCAAACTTGGAAACAAAGTCCAGTGGATTGATTTTCAATTTTCTTTAGAATTACAAATAAAGAGTTACAGTAATCCATACCTGGATCACTCTCACAGTCTTGCAGTGGTCGAGGAACCTTCACCTCAGGCAGTTTGTAAACCAGGCGAGTTTTACTACAGAGTCCTTGTTTCAGAACATGTCCAGCGGATATCTCTGCCATCTTTTCAGAACAATGTCTGATGTAGTAATGACCTCAGAGGAGGCGTTTGAAAACTTGTTTCTGTCTTAGGGGACCTTGACCCTGGTGGAGTTCCAGTAGAGGGGCTGAGGCATGGCGACCTGAACATGACAGGTTGGACAGCACTGTTTCCTCCACAGCCACTCCTCTATGCACTGCAGGAGGAAAAACAATTTTCAGACCTATGGTTCAACCACAGTATCAATGTTCAAACCAAATCTATTGAGGCTCCATAGAAAATGTCTGTTGATTAAACAAGTCTGCTTATTTAAGTCATCATTGTTCTGTGTGGGAGGGTGCTCTCTGTGAGTGTGTTGGTGTGTTTTACCTCTTTGTGGAAGGTGTGAGTACACTGTAGCTCTCTAGTTCCTCCTGAACCTTGACTTAAGTCATTATGACAGATCAAACACATGCTGTAGGCGTCACTCTGCAACATGAACAACATTTAAAGTCAAACACATCCACTGAAAAGAAGCTGGGACTTGAAAGCATCAGTCTACCCTCCACCCACCAATGACATGACGTTACGTCGCCTGAACTGAGCCCGCCTCTCCGGGGGGACTGCTTCAGGGATG
Source organism: Cyprinodon variegatus (assembly GCF_000732505.1). NCBI lineage: Eukaryota > Metazoa > Chordata > Actinopteri > Cyprinodontiformes > Cyprinodontidae > Cyprinodon > Cyprinodon variegatus. Next base: position 61,123 of record NW_015151297.1, on the reverse strand, counting down.
GTGGGTATGAGTGAGGGCCTTCGCTCTGGTGGGGGGGCGGCAGATTCCTGTGGGGCGGGAAGGAGACGGCGCGAGGATGAACGTCGCAGCAAAACCCTCGCTGTCACTGGAGCACAAGTAGAAGAGTGAAGGCGAGACAGCTGCATGGACGAGAGAGTGGCCTGGACACAGAGATGATCGATCAGTAAGTAAAATATAGTTATTGGGAATTAAGACCATGGAATTAACCAGATCAGCCAATTAGATCATTCAGTTATACCGAACATCTGATCAAGTATTCAACCAAATAAACTGTAAACCAACCAACGGCCCAGTCAGGCAGCATGTGGAGTAACCAACCAACCTCTCGACCAAACAACCAATCAACCAACCAACCAATCAACCTGG
>NW_015151297.1:58243-59330 GCF_000732505.1 Cyprinodon variegatus | reverse complement strand
CAAACAACCAATCAACCAACCAACCAATCAACCTGAGGACCCAACTAACCAACCAACCAACAAACAAAGCAACTGACCAACCAAGTCCTTACATCCCTCCTTGGTTGGTCTGTGGATTCAGGCCTGATTAGCAGCTTTCAGGCTGAGTTTCTCCTTAACACCCAGATAAACTACAGAGCGACACCCTAAGCTGAGTAACGCTGAGCTAAAAACAGCAGTGAAGCAGCTCTGAGTGATCGGAGCGACGCTGTCAGCAAACACAGCGTTTCCCTGCTCTGAACCTGCTATAAACCCTGGGAGGATTAAAACATCTGACTAAATAAAGTGCAGTGAACCATTCTGACCACAAAAATCTCCTGCTCATCAATGATGTCATCCAAAAAAAGAATAAAGCTAATTGGACATTTTTACACATCTTCCGAAATATGCCTTTATTGTTGGTATGTCTTTGTTTTGCTGGTGCTGCAAAGGGCTCTGGGATTAATTTATGGGATGATCTACAGTCTGGCTTAGTAGGAGGAGAGTTTATCGTCTGTACCTTTAAGGCCAAACATCCCAAAATATATTCACTTCTGTTCCTTTGGATCCTGCCCATTCTAAGGGTAAAGTTTCTTGTATTCAGCTTCTGCTCTCATACGGATTATCACTGAACAACAACAATAATGCTGTGTCTTTAGACTAGGAACAGCATCTCAGAGGCATTTGACTCCTAAGCGGACGCCCAGATGTTCTGCTCCATTATTCTAATGGATTAACCGGAGATCACTTAATTAACCTGAACCACCCAGCCATGCACCAGGTTCTGTTTTTGAATAACTTCTCTTAGAGACGATAGTTTTATTGCTGGACTGAGAATCAAAGTGACCAGACGGAACCCAGAATGGAGGAAAAAACCCTTAAAATCCTCATTATCAAAGTTTCTTGATGCCATTTTGATCATCTGAAATCCCTGGAACCTGAGGTAAAAGCTTTGCATTCTGGGCGTTCTGCTGCTGGGGAACTAGAACCACGTTCCTACTTTTAAGGCTAGGCTTAAAACTTTCCTTTTTGATAAAGCTTCTAGTTAGAGTGGCTCAGGTTATCCTGA
>NW_015151297.1:47699-56213 GCF_000732505.1 Cyprinodon variegatus | reverse complement strand
TAGGAAACTTTGAATCAATCTGACTGGATGATCTGGTGAACTGGAAAGTGACCTGAGTTGGAGGACATAGATTAGTTAATTTGTAAACTAAATATTTATTAAAAAAATAAATATTTAACTTGCAAACTAAATATTAATTAACAAAGTAATATTTTTATAAATGAATGAATGACATAGTGAAAAAAATGACTTGGAATAAAATAACCTTATTTTTATTTTAAAAGTCACTAAATAACGATAAATATTGCTGCTAATGTTTAACTGGTTAACTTTATAAATGTCTCCATTCCTTAACTGTATTTGTATGAGGAATTAGTGGTAATATGGGAACAATAATGAGGCCTTTTTATTAATGTTTTTATTGCCTTCCAGAGGAACCTGAGGTGAAGAGCTGTTCTCTAGGCGCATGCGCACCCCGGATAGCTTCCGCCTTTGCCCACGTCATGAAGTGGGCGGAGTCACCAGCTGCGCTGGATTGTGAAGAAGCAGTTAGCCGTTAGCTGGAGCTGCGGGGCGGATATAAAGCGAGTTTGGGGTCGGTGAGCTCCAGGATGAACGGTGAGAGCTTCCCGAACGACTGGAGCCTGCTTCAGCTCAGCAGGAGGACTCCAATCAGGGTTAGCTTAAAGCTAGCGCGGCTCTCAGCTCAACAACAGGGCTAACGTTAGCCTGAAGTCCCGCTGAAGAACCGCTAATTCTGCTTTTTTATTGATCAGATGGACTGTGAATGCGGGAGAACTGCGGGGTCTCAGTCTGCTGGAGCTCCTCTTTCATTCGGCCTGTTTACCGCTCAGCTGTAACCCTCAGTTCTCTCACCTCTGGTTACTGAATCAGTTAGTTCCTCTGAACCAGTTCCTGATCCGGTTCTTTTCTCTGGACTCACAGCTCCCCACTTAAAGTCACTTAAAAACTGAATATGAACATTAATTTATTCTACGATCGATTAGATCCGCATTTCTTCTCCTCCTCAGCCTCCTCCCTGCGACTCCTCCTCCCTCCTCTCCGCCTGCTGACGGCGGCCATGTGGCAGGTGGTCCAGCAACAGAGCGTGAAGCATTATGGGATGTTGGAGGAGTTGGTGTCCCTGGTTACTGAGGCTGCCCCTGAGCTGCTGTCAGAGAGGAAGAGAGCTCTCCTGCTGCTGGCCCTGAGGACCAAGGTGGGGGAAACCACAGCCTGTCAGGGCCGCTAACCATCCAATGGTTCCTTATCATGAACCAGATTAATCCAACCGCTGCTAATTCTATTCAGTTTATTTCTATAGCTCCAATTCACATCATGTCATCTCAGGTCACTTTCCAGTTCACCAGATCATCCAGTCAGATTGATTCAAAGTTTTCTATCTAAGGAAAACCAGCTGATTGCATCGACTCATTGACTCTTCAGCAATCCCTCACACTAAGCATGCTTGTAGCGACAGTGGAGAGGAAAAACTCCCTTTGAACAGGAAGAAACCTCCAGCAGAACCAGGCTCAGTGTGAGCGGCCATCTGCTGAGGCCCACTGGAGCCTGAGAACTAAAAGATCTGCCTCCCATTCTACTTTAGAAATTCTAGGAACCACTAGTAAACCTGCAGAGTGATGATCTCTCTTTTTAATTTTCATCAGAACTCTGGCTGCAGCATTTTGGATCAGCTGAAGGCTTTTAACTACAGTTTGTGGACTTCCTGATAGTAAAGAATTACAATAGTCCAGCCTTGAAGTAACAAATGCATGGACTAGTTTCTCAGCATCACCCCTGGACAGGAGATTGCTCATTTTGGAATATTCCTCAGATGGTTTAACCACCTGTCTCCTCCTCAGGTGATCCTCGCTGACGCTGATAATCATCCGAACCACCTGCAGAGGATCCGCTCCATCTCCACAGCATCGGTGAGTGTTCCTCTGCCATAAGCTGGTGCAGTAGGGGCAGGGTCATGCTGTGGGTTAGCCTCTTCCTCAGTGTGTGTCTCTGTCAGCAGCAGGATGAAGATCTGACTGAATGCTGCTCCTCTCTGCTCGCTCTCACCAACAGACTGGCCCAGACTCCTGCTGCTTCACAGCGCCTCCTGCAGGTGGGTGGTGTCACTGCTCCCCTCCTCCTCTGCCAGCTCCTCTTCATCTCTGGCTGTCTCTCTTACAGGAGGTGTTCAACCAGAGCTTTGACTCCGCCCTCCAGTCCCTGGTGTCGGACTTCCTGTCCCGGGTCGAGCAGCTGTTTCCTGTCCCCGACTTCAGAGAGGTGCCCGGACCCTCCCCCGCTCCTCCTGCTCCTCCTCCTGCTCCCATCTTCACCCCCCTGACCCGCTGTCCCGTCTTCCCCCAGGCTGCCTCCTGGCTCCAGGACGCTCCCGGCATCCTGGAGGAATCTCTGCAGGAGACGGAGAAGGAACACCTGAGAGAGCTTCTGTCCAATCAGAGCTGCCGCCTGGGCCGGGGAACCACCGCAGGTAGGTCACCAGAACCCAGGAAGGTTCTGAGCCCGGTTCTGATCTGAGCGGGCGGGTCATCAGAACCCAGGAAGGTTCTGAGCCCGGTTCTGATCTGAGCCGGCGGGTCATCAGAACCCAGGAAGGTTCTGAGCCCGGTTCTGATCTGAGCCGGCGGGTCACCAGAACCCAGGAAGGTTCTGAGCCCGGTTCTGATCTGAGCCAACGGGTCATCAGAACCCAGGAAGGTTCTGAGCCCGGTTCTGATCTGAGTCGGCGGGTCATCAGAACCCAGGAAGGTTCTGAACCCGGTTCTGATCTGGTTTCTTTTTTCCCATTTTCGGTGAAGTGGAGGAGACGATCCTTTCAGCGTGGTCCCACCCCCTCCTCTCTGAGCCCGCCCACTCTGAGCCGGCCAGCCAATCAGACAGCGGTCCTCAGCAGCTGGAGGAGGCTGTGATTGGTCAGAGCGTGTCAGAGGAGGAGCAGGAGTCGTCCAATGGGCTCGCTGCTGCGGCGGAGGTCGGGAACAGGTGGGTTGGTTCAGTTTCTGGAGGCTTCGGGGTCCAAGCAGCAGGTTCTGATCAGCCGTCTCTTCCTGCCAGGATGGAGGATTCCCCCGGAGACCCTGACAGCCAATCAGCTGGCTCCAAACCCACAGCCATTACCCCGTGCATCATTTCCCACAATGCTAAGCGTGTGGCTAACCGGTGTCCTGAATGTGGGAAGTGCTTCATCTACAGGTCTCAGGTGAGTGTCTGTCCGCATGTCCTCAGGTCCAACCAGGAAGCCTTTGACCCTGAAGCTGCTCCTCAGGTCATCAGCCACCTGCGCTCCAACAAAGCCTGCGGGTCGGGCCGAAGACCCGGGTCCGAAGGTTCCGACGCGGCGGGGCCCCATCCTTCCAGGATCAACAGCTGCTTCCAGTGCAGCGTCGTCTTCCAGAGCAGAGCAGAGCTGCTGGCCCACATGCGCTCCCATCAGCACCGCCCCGTCTTCAAGTGCAACCAGTGCGACAAGGCCTTCCTGCACCTGTCCAGCCTGACCAATCACAAGCAGACTCACCTGAGCGGGCAGGACCAGACCTGCAGCGGGCCTGAGCCGACGTCCTCAGAGAGGGACAACAGCCAGCAGGAGCAGCAGGAGCAGCAGCAGCAGCAGGAGCAGAAGCCGGACCTCACATGCTCCATCTGCCATCAGAACTTCAGCTCACATCGACGGCTGCTGGTGCACCTGCAGACGCACGCATCCCAGGGGGTGGAGGTTCTTTATAAGTGCCCTACCTGTGACCAGAGCTTCACAGGTAAGACCTCCCTCCTGATTGGCTGCCGCTGCTGAGAACAGAGCTCAGCCCGTTCCCGCCTCTGTCTGCAGGAGTGACTCTGCTGCGGATCCACATGCGCTCCCACAAGGTGCTTTCCTACCCGTGCCCCCAGTGCAACAAGGCCATGAGCACCGCCTCCAGCCTGCAGTCCCACCTCGCCAGGCACACCAGCGACCCCTGCTTCCTGTGTCAGCAGTGCGGTAAGCGCCTCAGGAGCCGCGGCAGCCTGGAGCTCCACCTGAGGATCCACAGCGGGGAGCGGCCCTACCGCTGCCCCCACTGCCCCAAGAGCTTCTCCGTGCTGCCCAACCTCAAAGTGCACGTGAGGCGGCACACGGGCGAGCGGCCGTACGTGTGCAAGGTGTGCGGCAAAGCCTGGCCCTCGGGAGGAGACCTGGAGAAGCACATGAGGTTCCACACTGGAGAGAAGCGCTTCGTCTGTCAGGAGTGTGGGAAGGCCTTCACCATGTCCTGCAACCTGAAGGAGCACCTGCATAAGCACAGAGGTGAGCCGGGTCACATGACCAGAGACACGGCTTCCTGGGTTCCTGTGGTTAGCCGCTATATGAGAACAGTTAGCCTCTGTATTAGCACCTGTTAGCATCATGCTAGCACGCATTTAGCACCGCATTTACCTTCCCTGTTAGCCCCTCTGTTGGCCTCCCTGTTAGCACCGCTGTTAGCCCCTCTGTTGGCCTACCTGTTAGCACCGCTGTTAGCCCCTCTGTTGGCCTACCTGTTAGCACCGCTGTTAGTCCCTCTGTTGGCCTACCTGTTAGCACCGCTGTTAGCCTCCCTGTTAGCACCGCTGTTAGCCTCCCTGTTAGCACTGCTGCTGTTGGCCTCCCTGTTTGTACCGCTGTTAGCCTCCCTGTTTGTACCGCTGTTAGCCTCCCTGTTTGTACCGCTGTTAGCTCCTCTTTTAGGCTGTGTCCAAACGTCTGCCCTAGATCCCTCCATCACATAAAGAGCGGGGACTGTATAGCGGACTTTATACTGAACTCGGCTAACCGACTGTTGCTAAGTTTAAATAATCACTCTCTTTTCACTCCCCGTTGATCACGTGGCTCTGCCTCCTTGCATGGTGCCTCTGCCCAATGTGTTATTTGTTGCTGCTGTCTCGCTCTTGCCACGTATTCCGGGATGTATCGGGGATATGGACGATCACTACTTTTTAAGGTTTCAGGGAAATGTCAAGTCCACTACTTTTCTTTCTACCAGACATTGGGACACTAATTTAAAATGGTGTAATCACTATAATTGATAAGGGCGGACACTCGGACACAGTCATAGCCTCCTTGTTTCCACCTCTGTTAGCACCTCTGTTAACATCCCTGTTAGCTTCCCTGTTTACAAATCTCAGTGTTTTAGAAAATGAATAAGTCCAGGCATAGAAATTCCTCCTGATCAGGGCTGAGCTATTATTTGGTGGAGCCCTCAGCCTTTCTAACTCTGTAAGGCTAACTTTCCAAATATAGAAATCTAAATTAGAATGTTGGTACATTGAGAGCTCAGAGGAACCACAGACATATTCCTAGATTCAAACCGATCCTGGCTGACCGCTGCTGTACTTCTCCTACAGGAGAGAAGCCGTTCTCGTGTCCTGAATGCGGGAAAGGTTTTTGGAGGAAGTTTGAGCAGAACAGGCACGTACTGACCCACAGGAAAGACCGTCCATACGCGTGCACCTTCTGTTCCAAGAGCTACACCAGAAGAAATCACCTGAACAGACACCTGCTGACACACCAGGGCCCTGCTGGGCAGGAGAAGGAGGCGGAGGAGGCAAACTAAACAGAAGTAGACGTCTGTATGCTCCATAAACAGAAGAGTTTGAGGATGAGACCTGAAGACATCAGCTCCTGCCGTTTCTCAGGAAATGAACCACTGGACACAGCTGGATGTGGATAAACTTTATTGAGATCATCTGGTTTCTGACAGGAAGTGGGTTAAGTTCTAGTCGTCGTCTCCCCCCGTCCTCTCGATGACCTTCCTCATCCAGCGGCCCATCCTGAACAGGTGGGTGTAGAAGCCGTACTTCCCGTCCCGGTCGCAGCCCTCGCCCCAGGACACGATGCCGATCTGGTACCAGCGGTTCTCTGCCGGGTACTGCAGAGGGACAGACGGGTTATCAGGAACCTGTTTCCTTCAGGAAGAACCGTCTAAAAGTGGAAAACTGCGGCTCCTCTGAGGACGTTTCCATGTTTTTTAATTCAGGTAATTAATGAGGAGGAGGTCAACTCCTCCACGGAGGGTTCCTCACCTTCATCACAAACGGTCCTCCGCTGTCCCCCTCGCAGGCGTCCCCCCGTTGGCTCTCCTCTGGGCTGTAACCTGCAAACAAACTGCTGTTAACCCAACCAGAGAACAACTTTTTTAGGTTCTGGTGCCAGATTCTTCTCAGTCCAAACAGAACCGCTGTGAAGCCCAGAAGAGGCGGGTGGAGCTGGACGGGTCGGGGTGGGTTCTGTTTGCCTCAGCAGAGAGAACCCACCCGGACCGTGTTCTGGATCAGGGCGGCATAAAATAAAGACTCCTATTGTTTCATCACAACATTGATCTGTAAAATGAACCAGAAAATAAAAATATTTTGAAAAATAAGTTTTTTTTTTAGCAGATTCATTTTAGAATAGCTATATTAAGATGGAGTGAAGACGTCGGACTTGGACGTCCCATCATGTCCAGATGAAGTTCAGGAACATGAGGAACATCCGTCTGACGTAAAGAAGAACTCACCGATTCCCAACCGGGGGTTCTTGTACCCCTAGTGGTTCGCGGAGGCATTGCAAATGGGTAAAATAAAGTAGGGCTGGAATCTGTTCTGCTTTGTGAGGACCCAACAAAATAATTAATCAAACAGAAAAGCCGAGCATACACTGTTTTCTTTTGCCCTTATTGGGCCGATTCTCCAGTTGTGCGAAAACATTTTTTATTGTGCCGACTTTCAGCCTGATGGTGCAGGGTTAAGTGTACAGGGGTAACGAGGGGCGATCAGCCTCTAACGACCACCCCCCTATCAGGAATCGTAATGTCGGGAGCAAATCAAACATGTTTGAAATTCTGTCGGCCGTCGTAAGGTGGTCGTGGGTGCAAAGACGGATTCTTCTTCCTCAGAGGAAAACACAGAAGCATGGCGGGGGTGCGATTGTACGATGGAGTATAAGGGTCCGGCCAAAGATTTTATTTCTCCTGTTACGAGACTAAAGTCGCAACATTATGAGAATAAAGTCATCATACATCAACCTGTTTCAGAAAGAAAGCTTGGAGCTCCGCCCAACAGATGATGGCCGACCAGCTCCACCAATCAGCAACCAGAGTCCACTTTGACATCCTGCCCAGTTTGATGCTGCTGCTAAAAGATTTCCTGATTTGTCAAACCGATGCTAAAGTAGAACTTCACAGGATGCTCCACATTCCTCATTTTAGGGAAGAAAGGGCTTCTTGTAAGAGTTTTCATAAAATTACAACTTTATTCGCATAATATTACGACGTTATTCACGAAATAGAAGAAAAAAATATCTTGCCTGGACCTAATACTCCGTCGTAATGAGTGAAATGGAGTTCTTTGTGTGAAATTGACAGACCATAATAGCCATGTTTTCTCAGCCATGTCTTTGTCCAAATACGTCGTCTCCTTTTCTTTTTAGGGCTTTCTGCACTAAATTGGCCAAATATCCAAGGCAGCGCGTTTCACTCTAGTGAGCTACATGTTCCTCTTCTACTCGATTGGCTTCCGGATAGACGAGTCCGAGTAGCGCCATCCCACCTGGTTTTTAGACATACAGTGTGAGAAGGTAGATCGCATCAGAGCATCGGGTCGCACAGCGTGAGAGCAAACATCGTGAGCTGTAAACTTTTAAACCCTGCGGTTTCATCGTACAGTGAGAGCTGTAGCTGCATGCAAAGATTTTTTTTTAAATCGTACAGTGTATGCCCACCTTAAGGCCCAGAACCGTCTTCTCTGTGGAGTGTTGCTAAAGACATCAGTGGTGTGTTGTGATATAAGCTGGGATGTTAGCGTTGTAGAACTGGAAACCTTTAGAACTCTAACTTTGTAGTTGGAGAAAATCAAAGAGACCAACAACAGAACCTTGAGATCCACCTTTGATAGAAGTCTAAAAGGCTGGTTATCCTCCCGCAGCGATGTGTCGCAATTAGCTTGTTGCAGGTATGACGCAGATATTTTTGATTTATGCCCAGTTTTGAAGCGTTGTCTGTGCTACGTTTTTCCCCGCCACAACACAAGAGGGACAATCAGGAACTAGCTAGGATTGTGGGTGTCCGTGTGTCGGTTTGACGAGCTTGTTCGCAGTCTACAACCCCTCATTCAACGGCAGACGACACACAGTTCACCCGTAAGTGTTCCCCAAAGATTGGCCGTTGCGCTGCGTGTTTTGGCTTCGGGTGCAAACCAACAGACCGCCGCACAGAGCTACAAACTAGCGTCCTGCACGCTGTCTGGAATAGTGTCCAAGGTGCTAGGTGTTGTGAACGGCACCACAGCCAGAGTTTCTGCCATTAGGTACCAAACGGGAAATACGCATTGTGTAGAGCGGATTTGACCAATCAGAGGCCTCCTGTCTGCGGTCGCCTACAATTTTGGGGAGATGCACCAGAGTGTCTGCGGAAGGGGCATATCTGCGATAAATGTGACACACACCAGACAACCTGGTTTCTGGGTATAAACCAGGCTTAAAGGAATAGTACACCCAAAACATGATTAGCCTTCATTTTCTACTCACCCCCATGCTGAACAACACTCTGGAGTACTTTTTTGATATCTCAA
>NW_015151297.1:41696-47094 GCF_000732505.1 Cyprinodon variegatus | reverse complement strand
TTGAGATATCAAAAAAGTACTCCAGAGTGTTGTTCAGCATGGGGGTGAGTAGAAAATGAAGGCTAATCATGTTTTGGGTGTACTATTCCTTTAAGCAGAGATGCTCAGACTTCCTGATCCACACACCTCCTCCAGCTGAGACACCAGGCCAGCTCAGAGACATAGTCCCTCCAGCGTTTCCTGGTCCTTCCACCAGGCCTCCTCCCAATGGGACATGCCTGGAACACCTCCCGAAGGAGGCAACCAGGAGGCATGAGGAACAGATGCCAGAGCCTCAGCTGGCTCATTTCAACGTGGAGGAGCAACAACTCTACTCCGAGCTCCTCCCGGGTAACTGATCTCCTCACCCCATCTGGAAGGGTGCGCCCAGCCGCTTGTATTCACCATCTTGTCCTTTGGGTCACTCTCTTTTCCCAGATCTCATGACCATAGGTTAGGGTGAGAATGTAGATCTATCGGTAAATCAAGAGCTTTGCCCCCCGACTCGGCTCCCTCTTCACCACGACGGTCCGATACAACGACTGCATCACTGCTTACGCCGCACCATCCGTCTATCGATCTCAAGTTCCATCCGACCCTCACTCTTCAACAAAACCCCGAGATACTCCTGCTCCTCCACTTGAGACAAGGACTCTCCACCGACTTGAAGAGGGTAGTCCACCTCCAGAGGAGAACCATGGCCTCGGATTTGCAGGCTCAAATTATAAGTTATCAGTTATTGGACAAAATGCTCAAAAGGGAACACGAGTCAAAAAAGGTTGGGAACTGCTGCTCTAAGCGCACCTGCACAGAACATGTTGTTGGTGATCCTGATGGCCGTTGACTTGCGGCAGGTGTCCTGGTCCACTATGGGGAGGTGGATCTGCTGGAGGACTGCAGGGAGGTTCCTGGCTGCTGGGTTCCAGGTCTCCTGCAGGTTCCCCCATCCGGTCACTCTGCCTTTGTATCCTGCACTCATTAATCTGCAGGGAGGGATAAAAAACCTTAAAATGTTTGGAGCAGTTCTGTCTGAGGTCTTCCAAGACCATAGACCTCATGTCTGGGAGGTGGGGCTGCTTACGCTCTGGCCACCTCCTTGCTGGGCAGGCAGATGGGATGGATCTCATCGGAGAAGGTGATGGGTCGCATCAGGTGCAGCAATGCGATGTCCCGGTTCAGGTTCTCCTTCCAGTTGTACTTGGGATGGACAATGATTTCATCGATGGACACGATCTTCTCGATTCCTCGCTCAAACCTGGAGGAAAAATGAGGTTAACTCCTTCCACGCATCAGGATTGTGGGGGAACCGTTCTCTGCCTGTTCAGAGCTCTACAACTTGTTCAACTACATTCTGACCCAGTTCTGGTTGCCTGTAGAATAAAGTCCAACATTAAGATCTGGTTCTTAATGTTTACAACTATTTTGGATGCTAATGAAGAGGAGCAGGTGCGGGAAGAAAGCAGGCAGGTGGGCTCACTTTGCTCTGTTGTGCTTCCCCAGTCGGACCAGGATGTCTCTGGTGGTGAAGTTCTTGTTCCAGGGCGGGTAGAGGATGCAGTGGGCAGCAGTCAGGATCCACTGGTTGCTGATCAGACTGGCTCCACACAGCAGCTCCTGAGGGCTGCGCTTGTACAGCATCACCTGCCTGCAAGCAACGACAGCTGGACGTGACTCCCTGGGCAGGATGGTGCCTTCATTTCACCAAGAGGGTGCAGGTGTGGTTACCATGGTGCTGAGGCCACCTCGGCGTCGTTTCCCCCAACGATCCGTTGCTCCTTGTAGGTCTCCAGAAGCTCCTTCTCGTTCTTGTCCTCTTGGCTCTTCTGCTCAAACAAGGGGCGGAGCCCACAGACTGAAACACAGACCAGTCAGATATGAGCTAACCAGTTAACACACCAGCCCCCCCATTTAAACCCAACAATTAGACACCAATGAAAGCATCAGACGGCTGGTCACCCACAGATTCCAAGTGGGAAACCAGTACAGGTCCGTCCTAGAGGTCCGCTGGAGTCTCCTTTTCCCCATCAGTGCTGAGGAAGACCTGGAGTACCGTTTCCACAGCGAGGCTCCTCCTGAACACTGAAGGCCTCCAACTTGTTCGCCTCTACTGATCCAAAAACATTCTGCTGTGGTCAGCTTACAGCTACGCCAAAGACCAGAGAGGTTCTGAGGACCATTCTGGGTAACAATCTCAGCCTAATGTCTGCAGGGTCGAGTGTATCGTATACCCAACCACAGGGGAGCATGGCAGCGGCCTAGTGCTGCTCTGGGCTGCTTTGCTTCCTCTAGTATGGGACATCTCTGGCTCTTGGAGGACAGGAGAGACTCGAGCAGGAATCAGAGAAGGATCTTCTGTGAGGGTGCTGGAGCTTTGAGGTCATTGGAGCCATTGAGTCCCAGAATAACCCAAAGTACACCAAGACATCTGGTAGATACAAGCGTGGTCAAACAGTTCCAACAACATCTCCAGAACCTGGATCAACTGGGGATCCTTAGTCAGGATTGACCGAACCCAGAGAACAACTAAAACACACAGGGTTCCAATCAAGCAACCCTCGAGAAACCTGACGTCTGAATCTGAAGAGTTTTTACTCGCTGCTAGTGGCTGGTTGCTACATTTAGCAACAAACACAGTTTCTATCGGCTAAAAAATCCTTTAGCTGCAGTTCTAAAGATAATGTTCAAGAAAAGTCAGTTGCTGATTAGACTGGTCAACCCTTTACTTGGTACCTTTGTGTTATCTTGGTTTCTATGTCACAGTTGAACCAACTAAAGTCAGTCAAGTAAACGAATCAACTGTCGGTATAATCGGTTGGCTAGCCAACCAGTTTCTTCCATTTCATCTAGTCAAGCTGACAAGAAACGACTGGTTACCTTCATGATAAAACAGCCACCAGTTCACCTCAACTGCTTTGTTCATTGGTAAATCCATCATCTTCTTGACTAGACCTCAGACAGAAGTTCTGGAGGTGTCTCCGCCGTGGGGTCACCTGACTGACTCACCGCTCTCTCCTTCACCGAAGGTGCTTGGGCTGAAGAAGAGTTTCTTTTCAGGGCCCAGGACGGTTCGCTCTGCTCCCTTATCGTCCATTATCTCCTCTCCACCAATCAGGGGATCGTCTGAGGCACACAGGTAGGTGGGGACAGGTGATGAGAGCCGGGCAGACCCGTGTGCTGATGTCATCATGGATCATGGGTTTCTACTCACCGCACAACTCCAGGTCACAGTAGTCAACGGTGATGTTTCCTGAAACCTCAACGTAACACCAGGGTCCCTCTGGGTCATTGTCGGGGTTTCTGCACCTGTTCCCCTGCAGCTCCACCTCTGGGATGAACTCCTTGTCTCTGCTGCGGGCCACGGCCTCTGGGGATGACCATGGGAGGCATGTGTGGCCCCCCAATGTCACACTGAGGTCCCCGATGTAGTCGATGCCGTTATTTGGTAAACACCCCATGGCTCTGACTGGTTCTGGTGCTTCGGTCGTCGGGACAAATATCTCGCCTGGTGAAAAAACACAGATATACCCAACCTGTACTTGAAGAACTTGGAGCTCCTGAAGCAGCAGGAGATGCACGCTTTCAGGTGGACACTCACCACATTTAGGTACTATGCAGGACTCTTTCTGGACGGTTGGGTCTGTGGTGAAACACCACGGTCCTTCTGGCCGGTTGTCAGGGTTCCTGCAGAAGTTCTCCTTCAGGATGCTGTCTGGCTCAGAGGCATTATACTCCCTGCAGACAGGTGGTTACGTCAGGCAGGTGGTTGGATGTGAGAACTTATTCATGCTAGTCACCTTTAATTGGTCGGTTTAACCTCCTGCTGACTGCAATTGGACGTTTATTTTAGCACCGAGTTCAGGGGAGTAGTCAGTCGATGAAGTCTGTGTAATGTTGCAGGTTGACTAGCTTGATTTTAGTTGTTTTTTGAAGTCCTAAGTACATTCTTATATCTGTATTTTGTTTGGATCGTTAAGCTGGGTTTTCACTGTACGATTTTTTTCAGTTGTTGCTGTTGCTGTTTGATGAAACCGCAGGGTTTAAAAGTTCCCAGCTCACCATGTTTGTTCTCCTGCTTTTTTTGGGGAACGTACCTGAAGATGGGATGAGGGAACCTGCGGTTCCAGTGCTGACATTTTTTGCCTGATTTGGTGATGTTGATGTTTCCTTCATAGCTCAGTCCGCCACCAGAGATGCACTGACCTGGACACAGCAGAAGCCAGAGTTACACGGGGCCCGGTCCCCTGCTGCGACCTCCAGGGATCTGGTTCCTACCTTCGATGCATTGCCTGATGATATTGATCTTTTCTTGAGTCCTTTGCATGGTGGTTCCGTCACAGTCTGTTAAAGACAAACAGACGCAGCAGCTGCTTGTTTGTGAGCTGAACTTCTGGACTTTGCTCCTGTTTGCTCTGCAGCCCTGAATAAACTTTAATAGCTGCACAAATAAGACTGAACCCAGCTGGACTCAATCAGAGCTGAGAGCAGATCAGCTCAGGAGCAAATGGACCATCAGAACCACCAGGACCATCGGAACCATGAGGACCATTAGAACAATTAGAACCATCGGAACCATTAGAACCATCGGAACTATCAGGACCATCGGAACCATTAAAACCATCGGAACCATTAGAACCACTGGAACCATCAGAACCATCAAGCTATGGGTTCCTTTCAGTTAAAGAAATGTCAACAATCATTTTTGCTCCATAAAACCTCATCATCTTCATCACTATCATCATCAGCATCACTATCATCACCATCACTATCATTATCATCATCATGATCTTCATCATCATCACTATCAGCATCACTATCATCACCATCACTATCATTATCATCATCATGATCTTCATCATCATCACTATCATCATCACTATCATCACCATCACTATCATTATCACTATCATCACAATCACTATCATCTTCACCATCATCATCATTATCATCATCACAGTCATCATCATCATCACCATAATTATTTTCATCACCATCTGATCTGTTAAAGAAGAGCGCCCGGGCGGCACCTACCCAGATACCTGGTCCAGAACTTTTCCTGCGGAGATAAAGAGTAAATGTGGGTTTGATGATGGGACCTCGGAGCGCTCAGAGCTAACGGGGGGTGGGGGTAATTGGGGTGTTACCGTTTTAGCATTATGCTCAAACACCTCTCTGGCTTCTTCATGGTCACAGATCTCCTCCACGCACTCCCTCTCCAGGTTCCCTGAGGAGGAACAAACATGAGGAGCAGGAACCTGACCTTCCCTATTCTTAGTTTTCACGTCTTCAAACTAAAATGTACGACGGAGTATTAATGCCAGGCCAGAGATTTTATTTTCTTCTCTTTTGAGTATAAAGTCGTAATATTATGAGAATAAAGTCACAGGATTACAAGAATAAAGTCGCAACGAAAATAGTCATA
>NW_015151297.1:35603-38164 GCF_000732505.1 Cyprinodon variegatus | reverse complement strand
TATGACTATTTTCGTTGCGACTTTATTCTTGTAATCCTGTGACTTTATTCTCAAAAGCCCTAATTCTCAGTCGTACAAATGTCCCATTTATTCATAGATTTAAAGGAAACTGCTTAATTTTCTCTAAACGTTAATCTGAGGTTTTTCTAAAGCTCAGGCTGCTTATTATGGGATGTTCTTCCGGATCTAAAGACCAGACTCCTTTCTCCTTTAAGGGTGGAGCCGGTCCTGTCGGGTCAGGATGACTCACCTGGTTTGGACTCCTCCCATAACGACAGCACCTGATTGGCTCGCCGGGTTCGGGTCAGCACCTGAGCCGCCAGCTGCCTGTCCAGGAAAACTGGGAAAATATGGAAAAAGATGAAAAGAAATTGAAGCTCTGGCTTTCTGAACTGGAAAACCTGGTTCCGCTGCAAACTTTTAACTGTCCCACTGGAAAGTTCAGAACCTACTGAGGAAACAACCAGAACCATAATCTGCAGACAGACTAGAGATTATTAATCTGAGTCTGATGAGGCTCAGCTGCTTCGGTTCGGGTCCGACTGGTTCTGTAACTTAAACCTCAAAGTTAACCTGAAGCAGAATCTGATCATCTGGTCCAATGGGTCAGAACCGGCCCGTTATGAAGAACAGAGGTGGTACCGGTACCATTTTCAGCCAAACAGCCGTGCAGAACAAAGAGCAGCAGAACGGCGGCAGGTTTGGACGTCGGTTCCACCATGATCCACAGCTGCAAGCAGAACCTTCAGAACCAGATCCAGCAGCGTGCAGTCGGTCCGTCTGAGTCCGTCTGAGTCTGATCCCTGATGGGGGGGTGGGGGGGTTATTGACTGCAGGGTCAAAGTTTGACTCTGCTGATGAGTGGGAATGTTTACCTTCACCTGGAGCACAGCCCGGTTCTCCATGGAGAACCTTCAGGTTTGGTCCAAAGTAACGGAGAGAAGATAAAACGGGAGAGAAAAACCAAACGGATCCATAACTGGAAGCTTTAAACATTTCAAACGGCAGCAATAGAAGAATAGCTTTTATTATTTAATTTAAACAGAGTAAATGAGGCTGTGGAGTGATAATCTCTATAAACGATGAACTGCTGTCAGCTCATGTGTTCCACAGAAACCGCAACGATCAACATCTAAATCCTTCCTTGAAAAGATAAATCTAATTCTTTATGATTATGACAAATTATTCATAAAGATAAAGTGCATAATATTTATTCAATATTGATGTAGCCTTACCTTCCATAGATGCAGATTACCATCTTTAGATGCAGATTTAACGTAATAAATAATAGAGACCTGGTTTGTGGTGGATCCCAGTGATCCTTGCAACATTAACACTCAAATCATCATCATCATTGTGTTAAATGGAGAAATTCTGAACCCTCCTTTCAACTGTTCTTAGTTTTATTTACTCTCCTCTCTGATGGTTTCAATTTTCAGTGTTAATAGTTTATAAAATCTGGTCCCATTCAGAACCGAACAGAACTGATCCAGAACATTTACATTCATTTTTATCTTTCCTCTTTTTAAAACCTTCCCGCACAGGAACCAATCAGAGAGCAAGCACTGCCCTCTGGTGGCAAAGTCAGGTGGATCGGTTCTGTTCAGTTTCCGGGTCTAAAAACATCCGGGTCATCTTTTCATCTCACAGCCTTTAATTACCAGATAATTGATTATTGATGTTGCAGCAGCTTTGTTATCTTTTTTACACAACTTAAAAGATTACTAAATCATTTTTTTTGTCATAGTGCATTTATAGAAGATAGATGTTGATGTGATTCATTTTGATGCTTTTCAAATATTTTCTCAGAGAATTGAACATTAAAAGACTTAGAATCCCCATACAGATACTGATGTCAAAGTGAGAATAGAATCAAAAAGATAAATACGCTACGAGAAGAGGTTAAAGTGTGACAGAGCCTGTGGTGTGATTGTTAAAGCATCGGCTCTGAAACTAGAAGCTCATGAGTTCAAATCCCTCAGAAGCTGATCTTCTGTTTTTCTAACGACTGTAGAAGAAGAAACAAAAAGATAAATGCGCCCGGAGAAAAGTCCACATGTCCACAAGTGTGGCATTGATGTTAAAACCTTGACTCTAAAACTAGAAGCTCATGGGTTCAAATCCCACTTTTATCTTTTTCCAAGAACTGTAGTAGAAACAAAAAGATAAATGCGCCCGGAGAAAAGTCCAAAGTGTGACAGGTGTCATAGCAGAGTGGGATTGTCTGCGACCGTAAGGCGCCAGTGGTGCAGAGTCTGAGTTCAATTCCATCTGTGGTTGACGTAGCCTGGAATTCCCACTGCGGTGGGTCAGGGAGGGGGCCGTGTCCCCTCCCTGACTTCCACAGCAACAACTGGAGGAGGTTATACATCAGGAAACAAGGTCTGACTGGAAATTTTAATGACATTCAGGAAAATACTAAAGTTTGTTTCTAAAAAACTAGTTTTTTTTTAACAAGACTTGAAAATGACCACTTGCATTATACTACATCATTACTTATTAACAGATGTAACCCATCTTTATTACATAGATGCATATACAACAAACAAGTGTTATACTTT
>NW_015151297.1:15137-35593 GCF_000732505.1 Cyprinodon variegatus | reverse complement strand
AAAGTATAACACTTGTTTGTTGTATATGCATCTATGTAATAAAGATGGGTTACATCTGTTAATAAGTAATGATGTAGTATAATGCAAGTGGTCATTTTCAAGTCTTGTTAAAAAAAAACTAGTTTTTTAGAAACAAACTTTAGTATTTTCCTGAATGTCATTAAAATTTCCAGTCAGACCTTGTTTCCTGATGTATAACCTCCTCCAGTTGTTGCTGTGGAAGTCAGGGAGGGGACACGGCCCCCTCCCTGACCCACCACAGTGGGAATTCCAGGCTACGTCAACCACAGATGGAATTGAACTCAGACTCTGCACCACTGGCGCCTTACGGTCGCAGACAATCCCACTCTGCTATGACACCTGTCACACTTTGGACTTTTCTCCGGGCGCATTTATCTTTTTCTTTCTTCTTCTACAGTCATTGGAAAAAGATAATAGTGGGATTTGAACCCATGAGCTTCTAGTTTTAAAGTCAAGGTTTTAACATCCATGCCACACTTTTGGCAATTTGGACTTTTCTCCGGGCACATTTATCTTTTTGTTTCTTCTTCTACAGTCGTTAGAAAAGCAGAAGATCAACTTCTGCGGTATTTGAACTCATGAGCTTCTAGTTTTAGAGCTGATGCTTTAACAATCACACCACATGCCCTGTCTCACTAAGCTCATCTTTTTGTAGCGTATTTATCTTTTTGGTTTCATTTCTCACTTTGAAAACCAATAAATCTAGATGTAACATGTATAGTGATTCTAGGTGTTATAATCTATGAGACTCCAGAGATGAACCAGGAGTTGAACTCAGGATCCACTGAACTCTAAACCAGCATCTATTCCATCTGAGCTACAAGGCAGATGAAGAATCTTTCTCTTTAAAAGCTCTGATCTACCTTAGATTAGAAACCCAGAAATCTTCACACATTACCCATTTTTAAATGTAGACACGTGTCACACTTTGGACTTTTCTCCAGGCAGATTTGTCTTTATTATTTTGTTGTTGGAAAAACAGAAGATCAACTTCTGAGGGATTTGAACTCATGAGCTTCTAGTCACACTTTAACCTCTTCTCGTAGCGGATTTATCTTTTTGATTCTATTTTCACTTTGAAAGCCAATAAAAGGACTTAACCTTTATAGGGATTCTATTATTATCTCTGGGATTTCAGAGTTGAACTCAGGATCCTTTGAACTCTAAACCAGCATCTCTTCAGAATCTTCCTCTTAACTTTTTTATCTGTGTAAATGGCTTTGGTTGTACTTTAAGGACAGATTCTATATCTGCACTGTGGGGACTATAAATCTGATAGTTTTATTTTTAATTCCTATTTTTTTATATATTATGATTAGATTTTAATATGATGTCCTTTAAATTATTCAAACAATGTGAACAAACTTTTTATTTTTCATTAAAACGTGATTATTTGTCAATGGAACCAAAAAGAAACCAAAGTAAAAACTCAGATTCATCCTTTAACCTTCTGGGATAAAAGTTTGAACCTTAAACCTGTGAAGCATCAGAAAACTGTTTGACTGATTAACAGCCTGATTAATTGACATCCTGATTAAAAAGGCTGATTAAACCTTAAACCAGCAGGTTTTTTAAATAAACTTTCCTGAACAGAGGATTGATAAACAGATAAACACATTAATGCTGAATAACAACAATTAAACACAATCATCAATCAAAGGTCATTAAGATAAAAAAGGTCAGGAACCAAACTAATTAAATTTAAAACCTTTAAAACAATAATATATTTATAATATATTTATTAAAAAGCTCCTAATTTCAATCTATGGAAAAAAAAAACTGTTTCAGAAAACCTGAATGTTGTAACAACAATGATGATAAAGCAAGACGTTTGGATCAAACTGATGATGATGCTAAAAGCATGAAGGCTTTCCAGCAGGAGTGATGGAACGCGTCTTTCCGGGTCTAAACCAAACAGAGAGACACGGAGGGACCCGGCCTGAAGCCGACTCCAAACCCAGGATGCAGAGGTTCAGAGAAGCTGGTGCTGAAGGTGTGGATGTGGATCAACGAGTCTGAGGAGACTCTGTAGAAGGACAGCAGGCCAGCAGGATGGTCCAGGTAGACGGCCACTCTGCTGGTGACCGAGGAGGAGGAGGAGGAGGAGGAGATGGAGTTGAGACTAACCGATGTTCCTTTGTTGTTGTGATAGACAGAGTAAATGCCGTCAGAGCAGAAGAGACTCCAGGACTTTTCATTGTATCCCAACTCACAGAGGTCGCTGTCTCCCTTCCTGCCGATTCCTCTGTAACTCACTGAAACATGAACTCTTCCTTTCCGCTCCACCTCCCAGTAGCAGCGGCCAATCAGAGCGTCTCTGCACAGCAGCTGGCGGCACCAGTCGAACCTGTCCGGATGATCCGAGTAGAGCTGGTCCTCCTCCACATGCGTCACCTTCCTGTTATCCTCAGACAGCTTTAGGTTTCTGTGCATCGTGTTCCGGTCAAAAACAAGCCGACGGGAATCTGATGAGAGAAGCAGGAGCTGAGCTTTGATCCTTTAGCCTCATTAATACTAAATAAAAACAAATACTTACACTTCCTTAAACCTGGTTTCAAGTATTGGACTCCAGCAGGCTCCATCCTGAGAACATCAGAGGTAATAAAGCTTTCACACTAAATCTAAAACAAACGCTTTTTTTTTTGGCCAAAACCAGTTAAACTGAGATTTATGAGGTGATGAAATATCAGTTTAACCATCGTAAGGCTTAAAACACAACAACTCAAGAAAAGACTAAACCGATTTTCACTGCAGCTATTTCTGCACCTGAGAGTCTCCAGTCTGGAACGGCCATCTTCTAATCGAGCCGTCATCAATTTCTCTCCATCTTCTCCTGGATGGTTGTAGCTCAGGTCCAGGTCCCTCAAATGAGACGGGTTGGAGCTCAAAGCAGAGGCCAGAAAAGCACAACCTTCCTCTGTGATCAGACAGCCTGACAGGCTGCAAAATGATTCACTATTAATAGAGTTACAGAAACATCCCAGAAATGAAGCATGGAAACAGATTCAGGAGAAGAAAACCGGATGAATTAACCTCCTGACCTCAGAGTCTGCAGTTTGCAGTGTGGACTTTCCAGGCCTGCAGACAGGAGGTTCACCCCCGAGTCGCTGAGGTCATTGTTAGTGAGGTCCAAGTCAGTCAGACGAGAGGACTGGGACCGTAGCACCGAGGACAGATGTTTGCAGCTGGTTCCCGACAGATTACAAGAGCTCAGCCTGGTTTGACAAGAAATTCATTAAAGTAAATCATTTATGCTCCCAAATAATTCTAATTATTTAATTTGCCTGGAGTGAAGAGAAGAAGAAAATATTTACTACCAGAAGCAGCATGTTTATTTTGAGGCAGAACCTGATCTCCATTAATGGGAAACAAACCTGATATATTTCAATCAATACTTTATGAAGCCTAAAGGGAAATTCTATTATAGTATAGAAATCTTTTGAGGTTCTAGAGGTTCTTCATCAGGGCGTGATCTACAGCTCTCACTGAAGTGGTTCGCAGCCGAGTGTGAAGCGCCCGAAATGAGGATCAGTTCCTCCGAAACCATGGTCTTGAGGGGTAGAGTAGGTTTAGAGGGTAGAGTGCCTTCTTTGGGTTGGGGAGGATGTACTACCCCTAGTGGAGGAGTTTAAGTATCTTGGGTTCTTGTTCACGAATGTGGGGAAGATGGAGCGGGAGATCGATAGGCGGATTGGTGCAGTGTCTGCTGTGAAGCGTGCCCTGTACCAGTCTGTTGTGGTGAAGAGAGAGCTGAGCCAAAGAAAGCAAATGTCTCTATTTACCGGTCGATCTACGTTCCTACCATCATCAATAAGGTAGGAACATACCCTGTTGATGAGGGTATGTTCATCAACAAGATCCCGGATACAAGGAACCAGTTAAGGTGGCTCAGGTATCAGGTTAGGATGCCTGGACGTCTCCCTGGTGAGGTGTTCCAGGCACATCCCACCAGGAGGAGGTCCATGGGGAGACTCAGGACACGCTGGAGGGACTTTGTTTTTGGCCTGGGAACGCCTTGGAATTCACCCGAAGAGTTGGCCCAAGTGGCTCGAAAAAAGGACATCTATGCCTCCCTACTGAAGCTGCTACGCCCACGAATGAACCCCGGATAGGTGAAAGAAGATGGATGGATGGATGAATGGGTGGATGGATGGATGGATGGATGGATAATATAGTTCATAGAAATAATACAAGCTTTAGGAAACGTAGCAATAGCTGCCATATCTCTAGTGTAGACCAAGACAAGACGTACTTAATCGATGTTACAAAGGGAAATTCATTGTTACAACGGCTCTCAGTGACACAGACTGGGTTCAAACTGGGTGCAGACTGGCACAGATTAACTTTCCTTGAATATAAAAAGGTTTGGATCCTTATATGACACTACCTTACAGCTGCGATAAACATCAACATAAAAACACTGGATGTCTTACCTCAGAGCTTCCAGGGCACAATCTTGACTCTCCAGTCCAGAACATAGGAGGAAAACTCCAGAGTCCTTCAAGTTGTTGTTACTCAGGTTAAGCTCTGTCAAGCTTGATGAGTAGGAGCCAAGAACCGATGACAGTGTCTCACAGCTTCTGTCTGAGAGGTTACAATGGCTCAGGCTGAAAAAGGAGATAGGGGGAATCTTAAAGTGGGGAGTATAATCATTGTATATACAACCTAAAGTTAAATACTGACATAGCTTTCTTTGATTGTTTGACCACCGGCAGCAATCTTAGGAAGGTATCCTCTGAGGCTGAATACTTTTTCAGGTCAAAAGTATCAAGACTTTGTTCAGATGAAGTCAAGATAAAAGCCAGAGCTGACCACTGGGCAGGTGACAGTCGTTCTGGGGAGAGACTTCCTGAATCCAGTGAACGCTGAATCTCCTCCATCAAGGAACGGTCGTTCAGCTCGCTCAGACAATGAAAAAGGTTTATGCTTTTTTCTGCTTGTAGATTCTCACTGATTTTCTTTTTGACATACTGGACAGTTTCCTGATTGGTATTGGAACAGCATGGGGTTTGTCTCAACAAACCTTCCAGAAGTCTCTGGTTGTTCTGTACTGAAAGACCCATGAAGAAGCGCAGGAACAAGTCCAGGTGCCCGTCGGAACTCTGCAATGCCTTGTCAACAGCACTCCTGTAAATATCCGTTTCTGCAGACTCGTCTTCTCTCGTCTCAGATCTCAAGGATGTTGACTGTTCTTCCATCAGGTTGATCCCAGAGTTGATGAAGGTCAGATGAACATGAAGAGCAGCCAGAAACTCCTGAACACTCAGATGGACAAAGCAGAATACCTTCTTCTGGTGCAGCCCTGTCTCCTCTTTAAAGATCTCTGTGAACACTCCTGAGTAAACTGAGGCTGCTCTGACATCGATGCCACACTCTAGCAGGTGTGATTCATAGAAGATAGCGTTTCTTTTCTGAAGCTGATCAAAAGCCAGTTTTGCCAGGGACACAATGATTTTTCTGCTCTCTGGACTCCAGTGTGGATCTGCCACAGATGCTCTATCATATTTGGTCTTCCTCATGTTAATCTGAAACACCAGAAAGTAGATGTACATCTGAGTTAGGGTCTTGGGAAGCTCCCCTCTCTTTTCTACTTCCAACACCTCCAGAACTGCAGCAGCGACCCAGCAGAACACTGGGATGTGGCACATGATGTGGAGACTCCGTGATGTCCTGATGTGGGAGATGATCTTGCTGGCCTTCTCCTCGTCTTTGAATCTCTTCCTGAAATACTCCTCTTTCTGTTGGTCAGTGAACCCTCTGACCTCTGTAATCCTGTCAACATACTGAGGAGGGATCTGATTGGCCGCTGCAGGTCGTGTGGTTATCCAGAGGAGAGCAGAGGGAAGCAGATTCCCCCTGATGAGGTTTATCAGTAGAACATCCACTGAGGTGGACTCTGTAACATCAGTCAGGATCTCATTGTTGGTGAAGTCCAGAGGAAGTCGACTCTCATCCAGACCATCCAAGATAAAGAGAACCTGGAAGTCTTCAAAGCTGCTGATTTCTTTGGTTTCAGTGAAGAAGCGATGAACAAGTTCCACCAAGCTGAACTTTTTCTCTTTCAGCACATTCAGCTCTCTGAAGGTGAATGGAAATATGAACTGGATGTTCTGGTGGGCTTTGCCTTCAGCCCAGTCCAGAGTGAACTTCTGTGTTAAGACTGTTTTCCCAATGCCAGCCACTCCCTTCGTCATCACTGTTCTGATTGGTTGATCTCTTTCAGGTGATGGCTTTAAAATGTCTTCTTGTCTGATTGTTGTTTCTGGTCTGTGTGGTTTTCTGGATGTTCTTTCAATCTGTCTGACCTCATGTTCCTCATTGACCTCTCCAGTCCCTCCCTCTGTGATGTAGAGCTCTGTGTAGATCTGGTTCAGAAGAGATGGGTTTCCTGCTTTAGCGATTCCCTCAAACACACATTGGAACTTCATCTTCAAGTTTGACTTGAGTTTGCGTTGACAGTTTCCAGCTCCAGTCCCTATTAGAACACAATAAATCATCAATTCCACCCAGAAAATGCTAATTGTCTTAAAGTGACAAAGGTGATGATGGCTAGATTAGAAGACAAAAAAATAAACATCTAATGATAATAAATATATGTGTGTTTGTAATAAAACAAAATCAGTTTCTAAACTTAAAGAACAAAAAAAAGAAAAGGTAAATCAAGCCATTGTTATTATTCAGCTTGGAGCTGCGCGCATTGATCCAGTCTCAGCTGTGTGTTCCACACGGCTCTGCTTTATGGAACCCAGCCATGTCTACCCTTGTTTGAAACTATTACAGGAGAAGCGGCGCAAGTGAAGTTAGGATCTGGCCTGCAGTCCGCTAATCTGTGACCTCTGTTCTATGCTGTATCTCAGCACAAGGTCCAATGTTTGAAGATGAGAATGTGTGGGACTATTCACATTTTGAACATAGCCAATGTCTAAGATAGCATTAAATGCTACACTTCAGCTATTAACTTCATTGTCATCATGGATGTTAAAACCCTCCACTATGATAGCTTTTTTCCACAAATACTTTTAGTTCTATAGCTGCTTAAACAAATAAAATGAGGTTTAAAATCCCACCTGACATGTGTGACTCTGCAACAGCAGGTATTCATTTTTAGCCCCGCCCCCTAATGGCCGCCATCAATGGAAACTAGAGGCTCAGGCCTTTCCAAGGAGGGGTCGGAGGTCATTGTGCGATCATTTCAGGTGATGGAACCGGCATGCGTTACATTAGCTGCTCTGTTATTCTTATTTTCTATCCAGTTTGCTGATATTATTGATAAATTTCAATGAAACGACGACTAAATCTGAGGAGGAAAGGCTTTGCCTCATGCAGAAGGTCTCCAATAATGGAAATCAGCATATTGGTCTGATCAGATTCACCTTTATGTGCAGAAAAATGCATTTTAGCAGTATTAGCATTGTGCTAAAATCCCATTTCCTCCTAACTCTCTGCTCACTAAAACCTCTGTGGAACAAACATGTTTCAACTGATTCAGTCCAGATTAGCTTAACTTATAGTCATGATGTGGATCTATAAAGTCTGAGGATTCATCCAGAGTTTCAAATGAGCTTTCATGGTGTTTATTTTTGGAAAATTTGCTAATTTCTTTTCATTTTTTCTTTGCGTCATCATCTATAAATCAGACATGGTGACATTTAAAATAGTGGATCCACCTGGAAAATATTCCTCAATGCCTTTCAGTCACAAATACACACAACTGCGTTTCCAATTTATAGTCTGGGAGCTGAACTTGCTTTAATTCACAGATGGAATTTCAGGCGGAATTTGCTCCTAAGACCCTCAGAGCTTAAAGGGTTAATTAGGTTAAACTAATTAGTTTGAACATTTAGAAGCGGCTCACCTTTTTGCAGGTGATCGTTGGTCTGATTTAAATTCAAAGAAGGCGTCCTTTGACATGTCGCTCTTTAGGGACACACAGCTGGGTTCTGGTTCTGGTTCTGGTCCAGGTTCTGGTCGTTTCCTGTGGATAGAGATGCTTTGGTGATGTTCATGCTGAGCTCTGACACAGAGGAGAGTCCCGGACAGTTAGAGGTGATGATCTGACCTTTGACCTTTACTCTGCTCCTCAGGCTCTCCATGCAGAGCAGTGTCAGAGGGAGGGGCTGGGTCCTCCTCTCTGTCCTCACACTGATCCATGATGCTCACTTCAATGAAGCTGCTAACAGGAAAACAAAAAAAAAAAAAAACCTGAAGCAGTGGAGTGTAGATCTAGATCAGTCAGAATGTTCCTGCTGCAGCTTTATAGCTGAGTACAAAACATAGAGAGGAAAACAAGAAGGAGGGACAAAATCTAGAACAGATAATGGATGTCTATTCTATTAACATTTCTCTATCTGTAGAATGGGTCTGTTCTATGTGTTGTTTTCTTAATTCAGAGGGCCCCCTGCCCATCTCTGCCTAGGGCCCCAGATGTCCTAAATCCGCCCCTGTGTTTAACTTGATCATTTTGGCAGATTGAGGAACAGAAACTGGACTTTAGGCCGCAGTCAGAGCTTCAGGTGGCGGGGAGTCTAATCCTGGAGGATTAGGAGATTTTCTCATTTCTGCTGGATTAAATCTGTTGGTTCTTTAGAAAAATAAACATTAAATCTAATTTAAAGTAGATTAAAGTGAAAAAAGGTAAGAATTTCTCACCAGCTGATCAGGGTCTGGCAGGGAGAGCGACCATCGCCTCTGACAATAGAAACTGAAATTAAAGTTAAAAAAGGAAAAACCCCGATAGATTCAGGGACCAAGTTAGAAATCTGAAAATTCAGAAACGCTTCAGGACTGTCTGAATGTTACTGAGGAGAAAAGAGAGAAAACTGTGCAGATAAATGATCAATCCTAACAGGTGTTCATTTCTTTAGGAATTCATTTGCTTTAACTCCAACAGGCTGTTTTCCTTCATGCTCCTAATAACCGGGGGGCACTAGGACCCTGTTCGCCCTGCATGCTGCCTGTCATGTACCGGATAAAAGCTGCAGCTCTGACGTCAACAGATGGAGAAAGAAGTATTTGACCCCTTGCTGATTCTGCAGGTTTGCTCACTTCCAAAGAATGCAACGATCTATAATCATCTGTACTTCTAGGCCAGATGTTGTGTGGAGGCCCAGACCGAGGGAGGGTGCTTCTTCCATTTCCTGATAACTGCACCAACAGTTGATCTTTTCTCTCCAAGTTGTTTCCGATTCTCTTGTAGCCCATCCCAGCCTGGTGCAGATCAACATGTTGTCCCTGATGTCCGTAGAAAGCTCTTTGGTCTTGCCCATGGTGGTGATGTTGGATGCTGGGTGTTAACAGGTGTCTTTCATACAGGTAACGAGGTGAGGCAGGTGGATTTGATGTAGATAATTGGTTGGGATTGAGGCTGAGTCTGAAAGAAAGACTAACTGGCTGGTAGGAGCCAGAATACTTGCTGTTTGGTAGGGGGTCATATACTTGATTTTCCTCATCAGATGGTTTCAATTTTAATAAATTCATATGATGTGAATTTCTAGAATTTTCTTTGGGATTCTGTCTCACTGTTAGAAGTACAGATGATTAAAATTATAGATGGCTGCATTCTTTGGAAGTGGGCAAACCTGCAAAATCTTTGATGATGCTGACGTGATTTGTTGGCGCCATCTTGGGGAGGTCAGTGTAATGTTTTAGCAGGAACAAAATAAATTTTAATCAACTTTAACTTTCTGAATATTGAACTAATTTACAGGGCTTTGATTTTAGCTGAAAGCAAAGTATTTATAATATTCTTAGTGGGATTAATAGGAATAGAATATTCTAATAGGATGGAAGCATGCTGCAAAGCGCAGCCACTCAGACATTTTTAAATATTACTATATACAGAAAAATATTTAGAAAGGCATAAACAAATATATACTCACATCTCTATTTTTATGTATACGTATATATATATATGTGTGTTTAGTTGCAAACTGAATAGTTAACAAGGTTTTTATAAATTAATGAATGACAGTGAAAAAATGACATTTTTTGCTTTAAACTCGCTAAATAACCATAAATATTTCTGTCTGATTAACTTTACAAACGGCGCCACATATATAGGAGCCATTTTTCCATTTTCAGTTAAATCTAAAAAATTTAGTTTGTTATTTAGAATAGATTTTTGGTTATTCACTTGTATCAGTAGGGAGGTCATGTGGAGCTCATCATAGTAGCTGGTTGGCTGGAAAATTTAGATTTCTCTCTCGTATATTTAGTGATGCGATTTATCCAGTGAAAAATGTTTTTACTATGTTTGTTTCACCAGAAAATGTCTGAGAGGTGATTTTATTCCCACGACAAACCAAATAGTTTGTCAAAGTTTGTTAAAATGGGAAATTTGTTTTAAAAATTGATGCTGCAGTTCTTTCTTTCACCAAAAGAGGGAGACAAATCACCTGTAACAGGAAGGGGAGCAAAGAACAGAACAGAATAGAAAATCACTTTATTTTCCCACAATGGACAGAATTAGGGTCACTTTATTATTTTTTTTTTCTTCTTTTCCATCATAACAGAATAAAAATTAACTGGTTTGTAGAATAAAGTCAAAATATTCCAGATAAAGTTTGAATCCATGTGGAAGAAAGCGCTGCGATGTTTCCAGGCGGTTAGGAAGGCGTCAGGATCGACTCACAGCATGTTTCTATGTTCCATCATAATAAATAACAAACAAGTATAAAAATATAGGCTCTTATTATGACCTGAATTACTTAAGCTCAAAGATATTAACCTTTAAAAAGCTGTTATTTTGTGTAATGATGGGAAAAAGTTTCTGAATATGAAGAAATCTGATTTATTAGCTGAACTAAAAGTGGAAAAAAGAAGCTAATAAATGTTAAAAATGAACAATAATGATATTTATTATCTAAAAAGCATCACAGCAGTGAAATGATCCAAAGATCGGCTCCCAGTCTCTAAAAGCTCAGATCAAAGTTCTGTTGTGGATAATCCTGGGTTCCTCCTTCAGGTGCTGCAGCTGCTCCTCCTGCTGCTCCTCCTGCTCCTCTGAGAGGAGAACCGCCGCAGCTGGAGGGACGGCGAAGCCTGGCGTCGGCGCCGCCGATGGAAGCGACCCGGGTTCAGGACTGGACGCGCTGCAGTTTGGGTTCAGATGGAGCCTCGATGGTTTCGCCCGCCATGAAAAGCTCCTGCAGGTTTCAGGAAGACGTTCGTTTCATCAGAACTTTCCTCAAAGATCACAGAAGATTCTAGAACTTTTATAAACAGAATCTCATCTCAAGGCACGTCATTATCTAACGCCATCTATAAATCCAGATCTATTGATGATGTCAGACAGCAGAGGCGGAGCCAGAAAACGTTTCTAGCTCAGGGTCGATCCAGGCTGACCTCAAAATGAGCAAAACATCCATATTTTCTAATTAAAGACCGAATAAACTTTCCTACAGATCTGCTAAGAAATAGACGCGTAATTTAAACATCTAGATAAAAGGTATAGATCAGCTGGTCCCAATAAAGGAAATCAACCAGTAAAGGTCCATTTTTAATCATAATCTGTTACTTTAAACAGAATTTAACCCGGAAATAAATTACATTTCTATGCATCCATTTTATTCAGTGGATATTTATATAAAAATAAAATAAAAATAGAAAGTTTTTCCATTTTAAAGTTTAAATTGTTCCCAGGTGCCGCCTGCGACCCAGGGTCGGCCTTTTGAACCTTCAGCTCATGTTGATACGAGTCATTCTATGTCTGCATATCTACAGAAAGCTCCTCCTTCCAATGACAGCGAACGCGCCGAGCTTAATGGATGAAATAAATTACTTTATATAAAATAGTAGGGTTTTGTGTGCCAGTAAATGTGAAAAAAATCATAAAAATAAGATATTTCTTCATCAATTTATCAATTATTCATCTAAAAACAGATTTTAAAAATGTTTTTGTGAATAAATGTGAAATAATAAAAAAGTGGAAATACGGAACAAAAGAAACACTTTCAATAAACACAAAGACAAAATAAAGAATTAAAGAAATGTTAAACAGAATAAATGAGTTAATAATCAGCATAAAGGCAAGAAGAGAATAAAAAACTAAACTAGAAGTTAAAATCTATATTTTTAGATGAATAATTGATCAATTGACAAAAACATAAATTATTATTTTCTTACATTTAATGGCACAAAAGTTCATATAATTAGTTACTTTTTTCAAGCAATTTTATATTATTAAGTCATTTATTTCTGTATGTATTTAGAATTATGGCAGGATTGGTCCTCCGTATCGGTCGGTCTGTCGGTGGAACTAAAGGAACTTTAAGAGATATGAAAAATTTTAATGTTTTGATTATTCCACTTTATAGTATCACTGCCGTACGGAAGACGATTAAGGCCACTAAAAAATAAAAAAAAAGGTGAAATGATTTTTAAAGTTTCATTCAGTATGTGAGAAAAAGGTCAGAATTCTGACTTTAATCTGAGAATTGTGGATCTTAATGTAGATGGTCTCCATGGAGGCGGAGATGTGGAGCACTGAGCTTCAGTTGTTTGGGAGAAACAGGAACACATTGGTGGAAAATGATGGAATTAGGAGACTTTTCCGTCCCTGAGGTTCCATGCTGATGCTGTTTGATTAATGGAAGATCTGGAGATTAAAACAAGAGAACTAGACTCTAAAACAGACATGGATGCTAACATGTTTGTTAGCTTATAGAGATTAAAGTCAGAATTCTGAGAAAAAGTCAGAAATCTGCTATTTTTCCTCATATTATACTGAAAAAAAAATTTTGTAAAAATTGGTTAACTTATTTTTTTTGTGTGGCCCTAATCTTCTTCCATAGTGCTGCCACCGTCTGACTTAAGGCTGATTTATACTGTGAAACCAGGTCGTCTGCGTAGGCGTCGCAGTGAACAAAAAGCCAGACGCTCCGCTGCGCAGACAGGAGGCCGGCTCGTTTTGTTTTTATGACCAAAAATGCGGAAAACGACTCGTGACCATAAACTCGTTTGACCAGCTAGCAGAGCGAGAGCCTTTTTCCACCTGGATCCCCGCTATTTTTGGCCCTTATGTCCCTCCATTGTCAGACTACTCGCCCCCACTTCCTCTCCGCTTCGGCCGTATCTAGATCCACAGCGTATAGAACAGACCACGCTGCAATAATGAGCATAAATCAAAAACCTCTGCATCAATCTTACTGCTGCAGGAGGAGAACCAGGCCTTTAGAGGGGAAATAATGGTAGAGGGGGGCCAATGATTGGCTGAGGGTGGCCATGGGCCCCCATCTAGCTCCGCCCCTGGCAGACTGACCTTATCATAGATGACTTTAACGATGAGCGAGCAGCTGGGGCAGGTGGCCACCTCCTCTCCGTTCTCCAGGTCTTCCTGAAAACACAAACTGGGTTTAAAATGTTTTATAAATAATAACTGATTTATTCTGAAAGGAATGACCCTTCAGAATAAAAGCCCAGAACAGAACTACTTCCTGTTTACATTTAAGAGAAATATTAGTTCATTTACACCTGATGGGACAAACAGAAAAGTTAAAGGTGTAAAAAAAGAAAGTAGTTAAACCAAAATATGAAACTTAAATGAGGCTAATAAAGGATTACACAAGCAGCAGGATGGAGGTACAGAACTTCTAAATATGAGCTTTAATAATTAAACAGACCGAGCCGAGTTCAGCCGAACATCTGCGACATTAATAAAATAACATTAATCTGTCAGTGGATCAGTTTCTGGTTCCTACAGGAAGGTTTAACAGGAATCCAGCAGAATTCAGCCGCGGTTCGGCGGGTCCCACCTTGGTGATGCAGAAACGGTCTCCGCAGGGACACGGGAAGTAGAAAGCCTCCGTTTCCTCATCGAACTCAAAGTCTTCAATCTCCACCTCATCATGAAACACCGACATGTTTCACCATCGGCCGGTTTATTAGCAGCAGCGGGACACGCTGATCACCGGCCCGCACCGCGGCGCGCGCTGATTGCGTCATCGGCACGGGACGTGACTCATCAAGACGGACCCAGATAAAAAAAAAATAAATAAAAAACAATAAACCGACAGTTTTTATACACTTTATTAGAAAATTCTTTATAATAAAAAAAAAAAATAAGCATAATTTCCAGTAAATAGTCGCCAGAAGAGGTTTAGAGTCACTAGAAAAATAAAAAAATTAACAGATTTTTTTATTTAATTTCAGTTTAATATGGGAACAAAGTCAAATTTTTTGACTTTAATCTCAGAATTAAAGCTTCTTTCCAGAACTCAGCAGCATCTTCAGCTTCTGGTCTAAAAACAGGAAAACTAAACATTCCGATTTTTAAGCAAATGAAGGATGAATTTTTTTTTTATTTCTATTGTTTATAAAAATGATTTTTTATTAAATCCAAATAAAAACGTGACTAATTCAAGAGTTTCTAATTTGAAGCTTCTCTCATTACAGATTTAATAATAATAATGCATTTTATTTTAAAGGCACCTTTCTGGACCCTCCAGGCCACCGTACCAAAGATAAAAACACAAAAGCAGAAGCAAAGTCAAAAAACAAAATAAAACCTTAAAAAATACAAAGGCTGGGAAATTATTATTAAAAAGAGTAAAGAATTTTAAACAGATGAGTTTTTATTTGCAGGATGAGTCACCAGCAGGTGGCGACAAACCTTCCCTCCATCAAAACCAACAGATTGATGGGAAATAATGAATATTGACCTTAAAGCGATGGAAGATCTTAATGGATCTCTAGCTAATGACCCAATATTCACTTTATTTTATAAAACATAGAGCAGACCAACAATAAAACAACAAATCATTAATAAAATAACAATAAAAAACAATCTTATGGATTAAATACCTTCAGTATCCTATAAAACATTACTTCTTTATTGTTTACATCTTGAACAAATAAGAGAAAAGAGATCCAGAGCAATTCTTCCAGCTGATTGGCTACCTGCCTCCATGGTGAGTTTTTTAGCCAATCACAGGAGCAGCAGCAGCTTCAAAGTTAACTGATAAATCAAACTCCTTCTAAATCTGGGAAACAGCCGTCAGCGTTTATGGATCAGAAAGTGATCTGGGAAGGTGGAGGCTGGTCGCTCTGAGGAGCCCAGAGTTGGTTTAAAAATAAATAAACGCTGCAGGTTGGTGGAGGTGAGATGGGAAAGGAGAGATAGAGGAGTTAAAGGAGGAGAAAGGTGGTTAGAGAATTAAGGGAATAAAGGGGAATTAGCAGAACGCAGTTTAGATGAAGAAAGAGTTTTATTGAAGGAAGGTTGACAGAAAAATAAATAAAAATAGTATTTATTGTAGGCGCTAAGCCGACGCTTAAAGGAGTGTTTTTAAAGCGGAACCTTATGGCTGACGCGCCTTTGCTGGGATGAGGCGGTGAACAGGAGACGCAAATAACAGTAGAGACTCATTTTATTCATAGCGTCCGTCATTAACGGCTCAGAGCCAATCAGAGCCGATCAGAAGGCAGAGAAAATCAGGATCAAGGAAAAGTTTTTGGGCCTCGAAGAAGTTAATTGGGAATAAATAGTTAGAAGGTTGGAGATGGAGGGAAGAACAGGAGCATCTGGAACATAAAAGATATTATTAATAATGAATAGTAATTTTGGGGAACCGGTGCCACACAGGAGGTCTTACACAGGGTGGAGATCGCCCCCCCTCAGTGAAGAGGTGAGGGCAGGGAGGGGGCCGGTGTGGGGGCAGTCAGACCGGGTGAAGCTGTTTATCTCATCCTGGCCGCCTGAAGCCCTGCAGGAAGCGTGAACGTTTCAGGACACCAAGGCTCTGGGTCTGAAGCCGCTGCTCTACAGCCTCAGGGTGGAAATACTTTACAAACCGGCCAGAAGTTCTTCTTCTCTGTGGATTTTAACGTGTTGCTAATATGTCAACTAAGGGTAACTTTTTTCCTCCAAGTTTCTCAGCAGAATAATGAATTTCCATGTGTCTGTTAAAATATGACGTTGATGCGCATCTTTTCCCACAAATATCACAACGAAGCGGGTTTTCTCCGTGGTGAATTATTTTGTGTGTCTTTAAATATGAATTGAAGGTAAATCCTTTTCCGCAAGCATCACAAACAAATGGTTTTTCTTCACTGTGAATTCTTTTGTGCATTTTTAAATAAGCACTGGAGCTAAATGCTTTTCCACAAGCATCACAAACAAAAACATTTCCTCCATTATGACTTAGTTTGTGAGTGTTTAAGTTTGACGTGGTGGTAAATCCCTTCCCACAGGCATCACAAACAAAGGGTTTCTCTCCTGTATGGGTTCTCATGTGTCTGATTAAAGCACACTGTGTGATAAATCCTTTTCCACAAACATCACAGTCAAAGGGTTTTACTCCACTGTGAATTTGTTTATGAATATTTAAATTTCCTTTGGAGTTAAATCTTTTCCCACATGTATCACAACCGTAAGCTTTTCCTTTTGAGTGGATTCTTTTGTGTCTTTTTAATTCAGACTTTGAGGAACATCCTCTACCACAACAATCACAGACAAAGGGTTTCTCTTCAGTGTGGATTTTTCTGTGTCTGTTTAAATTGGACTTGGAGATGAATCCTTTCCCACAATTATCACATATAAAGGGTTTCTCTCCTGTGTGGATTTTCTGGTGTCTGTTTAATTCAGACTTTGAGTAACAACTTTTACCACAAGTGTCGCAACTGAAAGGTTTCTCTCCAGTGTGGACTTTCATGTGTCTTTTTAAAATTGAATTGGTGATAAACTTTTTTCCACAAGTATCGCATTCGAAGGGTTTCTCTCCTGTGTGGTTTCTCATGTGCATGTCTAAAGAATGTTTTCTAGTGAATCTAATTTCGCAAACAGTACAATCAAATAACTTCTCCCTCGTGTTCATGTTAGCATCACTACAGTTTAGCTGTTTAGTATTTTTCTTTAGTGATTCTTCTTCTTTCGTCTCTGTGAACCATTTCTCATCGATGGAACGTCCTGAAGTCATGGATCTCGGCGTAGAACGACTCTGAATAGATCTGTTAGCTTCTTGTTTCCCAGATTTGCTAACAGTGTTTGTGTCTGACTCAGGAACTCTGCTCTCTTCCCGATCCTCCTCGCTATCCTCGGTTTCAGAATCTTCTCCACGCTCTCCAGAGCCTCCGTGACTCTTTAGATCCGTGTTCCTGCTGGTCTCTGCTGTTCCAGAGTCCTCCTCTTTCATTTCTACCTTTATATGTTCGGCCGAAGCTCTGATTGGAAAACCTGCGTCTTCAGTTTTGTGCGGATGAAGCTGAAAGAACAGAGGTTTCTCTTCCTCCTCCTCAGTTTTCACGGGAACAGAAGGAAAGCTGCTATCATGCGTCTCCTCCTCCTCCTTCACACTCAGCTGTTCCTCCTTGATGCGGTGGAGCTCCTGCTGGTCGGCATCAGGAGCCTCTTCTTTAACATCTGCAGGCAGCAGTGAAAACATCACATCCGTTATGAACAACCTTACAGTGTCTCTGTCAGTAGATCAATCTGGTTACATTAAAACATCTTCTGATTATTATTCCCTTTGAGCTTATTTGATTTTCTGCTTCACACCTTGGTTTTTTTTCTCTGTCTGCCAGAGAATAAAGCATTTTGTGTTTATTTATCATAGAAAGAGCAAATGACCAATAAATAAGAAGAAAAAGACAAATATCAGGTCTACAGGAGAGCAGGTATAAAATCAGAGGCACATAAAGAAAGAAGAGAATCTCATTTCAACTGAAAGATCCAGGATATTTCCTACGTGGCTAACAAAGTGTGATTCCTCATCACCCTGCAAACCACATTCAGGAAACTATACACCGTCTGTCCAGGAATGCAGAGGAAGAGAAGAAGAATCTGCAGCTGAAGTTTCTTTCGGTTGTAGATATTATTTTTATAACGGGTCAGATTAACGAGCGTCTGATTGATGAGCTCTAGAGGCTGAAGCTCTGGAAGGATGAAGGTTTCAGATTCCCATGGCTGCTCCCTCACTAATACCGACTCCTTTCTAAGGATCTAAGTTAGAAAGAATGAAAAGCAGAATCTTTATGCTGTTCTTTACATTTTCAATTTAGTGTTTCAGGCTAAACAACAAATGAAAGGATTGAAGTTTCGCCAATAAAGGTCGTTATTGATGGATGCTGTGAGAGCGATGAATCGGCGGCCATCATGCAGAGCTCTTTAGCTCAAATTCAGATTTTAAACCTTTTATTTGATCCAGATCAAAGCTTTTCTGCCACATCAGGTCTCAGAATTAGGATTTTAACGAGGCGGATTTAACGCTGTGCGTCGGGTTTACAGGCGTACCGGAAACAGGGACTTCAAAGGTTCCTGCTTTTAGCGTCTATAAGAACAAGATATTAAAAACATTTATTTTTCAGGGCGTTAAAATGTTTCTAATGAATGAATCATAATTAAGGCGATAAAGTCCCGCCTTCTTAAAATGTTAAACAATCCTTACTGATGGCGGCAGCTGCTGTTAGCGTCCTGCTATCAGGCTCCTCCTCCTGCTGCTCCACATCTGCTCTCTGCTCTCCAGATGTTCTCTCCTCTGCTTTAACAAAGATTCAAATGAAACAAACCTGATTATAATAAAACGTTTCAACATTTCCTGAGTTTATTCACTCATTAAACTAAAATCAGCGTCTCTAACTTTCCCTGCAGGAAAAGAAACGTTATTGATGTTAATGTTTGTTATAAAGTTCATTAAAATTAACACCTAATGGAGACGATCTGTTTAAACTCAGCCAACATTCCCACATTTAGCCCTAAATTCATTTTCAGCTAACTTTCCTCATCTGTCCAAACATATCAAGGATAATTCCTAATCTGACCTTTAGTGGTTTATATTCCATTGGTCACAGAAGGAGCATCATTAAAGCTGATTAAAACTGAACACAGAGACCTTTCAGCTGCTCCCTGACAATAAGAAAGGAGGAAACATTCAAACCTGATGGCTGCTGTGGAACCTGCGCCATCTTTCAGTGTCTCCTCCTCCCCTGGTTCTCCTCCTCTCCTGGTTCTCCTCCTCTCCTGGTTCTCCTGGTTCTCCTGCTTCCCTCCAGCTCCTCAGTTCAGCCTCCAGCTGCTGGACTTCTTTCCAGAGCTCAGCAGCATCTGCAGCTTCTAGACTGACAACAAAACAGGAGGAAGAAGATGAGAGACGGACAGGAGGAGGAGGAGGAGGAGGAGAAGGAGCGACAGCCAGTGAGGTCTTTAGTGTTTCTGCTGCAGATGTAAATATTTCTATAATAGGAATAAAATCAGTTGAGAAAAGCTGATGGTTCAAATATGAAATGACCAA
This sequence comes from Cyprinodon variegatus, assembly GCF_000732505.1. Lineage (NCBI taxonomy): Eukaryota > Metazoa > Chordata > Actinopteri > Cyprinodontiformes > Cyprinodontidae > Cyprinodon > Cyprinodon variegatus. Next base: position 16,349 of record NW_015151297.1, on the reverse strand, counting down.
AAGTCAGAACTGAAAATGTAATGAAAGGGAAACCATTAGGCTGTGATCGTTGAGGGAATGTTAGATCTTTACCACACAGATTAGAGCAGCTCTAAGTAGTGAGGAGATCCCAACCAGAACTGGTTCTGCAGGTGGATATGGAAGAAGAAAAAATAGGAAATAAAAATAAACTGATTTTAAATATTATTTCAGTTTATTATGGGGGATAAATTCGGAATTCTGACTTTAATCTCAGAATTCTGACTGAATTCTGTTCATCGTTAGTTTCCATTGATTTCTATTCCTGGGTTTAGTTCACTGACAGCTAGCATGGTCGACCAATCAGACCGCAGTCCAGACTTAAAGCAGACTGTTCTTATATCAGCCAGCAGATAATGATAATAACGCCCAGTCCACCTTAAATTCCTCTAAGCTCTGCATCTATAAGCTGTGTAGAAAAGCCTTCTACATGTTAAGTTAAGGAGGGCTGATTAGGAGATTCCGGTTAGAGAATCAGGAGACTGGAGATGATGATCGGCAGCTTTAATGCAGCTCCAAACACTGAACATGGTCCATAACAGGCTGAGATGCATAATCACAGGTGAAACACATGTTACATGCTGGGATGATGGAGCATATGAGTAAGGTCTGTAAAAAGGAACAAACATAAAAGTGCTTATGAGCTAAATTAGGATTTCACTAAACATTTCAGCAAACAGCTACAGAAATAAACAATTAACCAAAATCCCAGCAATCCTCATAGAAACACTGCTGCATCAGCAGCAATAACAGAAGCCATGCAGCTTCAAATACAGCAACTCTAGGCAGCAGCAGCATTAGCTAAACTACTATTAGCAACAAATGCTAACCGGCACTAGCAATCACAGCAGCTAACCAGAACAGCAGGAAACAGAGAAATATGGCGCAAATTAATGATTCACACTACAATTATATTAATGCAGAACATGTAAGGAGTAAAGTAATATCTAAAAGGCACTTACTTTATTTATTACGCACACAAATATCCACCATGAAGAAATAAAGATTCGGCGCGCGTCACACTGATAGCGGTCCGGGCGGAAACAAGAAACTAAATTAGGTTCTCCCTCAGTCTTTCTAACAAGCTGAAACTATTATCTGAACATTTGTGAAGCCAACAAAAGCATCAAAGAGAAGAGGAGGAGCCAATTATTTTTTTATTAATAATTAAAAATGTTCCTTTGTTTTTCTGCA
>NW_015151297.1:10462-13149 GCF_000732505.1 Cyprinodon variegatus | reverse complement strand
TACCTTTTTATGTTGAAAAGTTATATTCTCCTCCTGAAACCCTGAATATAGTAAAGATCCTGCTAAATGGACTGATTCATTTACAGAAAGAACTGATGATCCAGATCATCATTTACAGAAAGAACTGATGATCCAGATCATCAGGTTCCTTCCTGAAAAACAATCTATTCTCCACATTTACTATAAATGTGAGCTGAATTGATCCTATTTATAGTTTTAGATTCATTTTTCTTTGGGGTCCTGCTGACCCCTGGAAACATTCAGTCAGAAGTCCTTCATCCTCGTCTGTTTGGGTTGCAGCCAGGGAATCATCCCAGGTTGATCAGACACTTCTGTCAGAACTGCTCCCAGAAAAATCAACGATGCTAAATTGTCGTGGGAAAAAAAATATTTAACTATTCACTCCAGTTAAATAAACAGAGATCGATGGATTTCACTCAGTCGGCATTTATTACATCTTTGCAAAGAGAGATCAGTTCATCATACGGCCCTAATTATGGAATAAACCTGAGAAAGAATCCGGTTTGTTTTGGGGATTACATGTGAACACTCCTTTCAGGGGAAACGGACGCCGTAAAAACATTTTTTTATTGGATAAATAGCAAAACTCAATATATGAAATAAGAGAAATCTGAATTTTCTGACCGTGATGATGTTAAAAAATTCACTCAGATGACAAGATGTCTGCTGACTGTTTAAAGTTGTACAGATGTGCTTTCAATACTGTTATTTTTACTATTTTCATTATTTTTTTTACACTCGATTTGATACGATTCTATCCGTCTATTTATTCACATCGACATGAAATAACCAAATGACTCCAATATGAGGGCATCTAAATAAAAAATGGCTTTTTTTCCATAAAAAGTACAAATAAAAGATTTGCAGCTCACTATAGTCGTCTAAATTTTAAAAGAATGTATTGGTACAAGTACAGTAATATTGGCATATAAGCACACAGCTCACCCACTACATTCATAAAACTTAAGACATAAACCAAAAAAAACCAACAGCTTTTGATGGTTTCCAACTTTAGGGATTCAACAAGTTTACAGAGAGATTTACGCAAAATTTGCTAAAATAAAAAATACTTCAGTCCAAAAAATGTCAGAACAGAGAGTTCAAACTGACAAGGTGATTAAAACAATCGGTTATTTAATGTATTTCTAAACTGAAATATTTTAATTCAATTATCATGATGCAAAAAAGCTTAAGGAATATTTCTGTAATAAGAAAACAGAGCGAGAAATAACCGAATCCTTACATGTCCTTCAGACATGAGCTTTTTTTTCTTTACCTAAAGGTAACTTCTTTCCTCTCAGTTTCTCGGTCGAATAGTGAATTTCCATGTGTCTTTTAAAATATGAACTTGTTGTACATCTTTTACCACAAATATCACAACGATTTTCTCCATGTTGAACTCTTTTGTGCTCCTTTACGTACGACTTGAAGGTGAATCCTTTACCACAAACATCACAATTAAAAGGTTTTTCTCCACTGTGAATAACTTTGTGCATGTTTAAATATGCACTGGAGCTAAATTCCTTTCCACAAACATCACATCCATAGGGTTTTTCTACAGAGTGAGTTCTTTGATGCATGTTTAAATATGCATTGGAGGCAAATCCTGTCCCGCAAACATCACAGATGAAGTGTTTTTCTGCATCGTGAATTTGTTTGTGCTTCCTTAAATTGGACGTGCTAGTGAATCCTTTCCCACAAACATGACAAACAAAGGATTTTTCTCCATTGTGACTTTTTTTGTGAATGTTCAAACTTGCCTTGGATTTAAATCTTTTTTCACATATATCACAAACGTAGACCTTTTCTCCTTTGTGGATTAACAAGTGTTTGTTCAATTCCGACTTGGTGAAAAATTCTCTTCCACAAGCATCACAGCCAAAGCGTTTCTCTCCTGTGTGTTTTCGTATGTGTCTATTTAAATCTGACTTTGAGAAAAACCCTTTATCACAAGCATCACAAACAAATGGTTTCTCTCCAGTGTGGGTTCTCATGTGTCTATTTAATTCTGCCTTTGAGGGATATCTTCTGCCACAAGCATCACATCCAAATGGTTTTTCTCCTGTGTGGAGTTTCAAGTGCACCTTTAAATTTTCGTTTAAGTTGAATCTTTTACCACAAGTATCACAACTAAAGGGTTTCTCTCCTGTGTGGATTCTTCTGTGCCTTTCTAACTGAGCATTGGTGACGAATCCTTTTCCACAAGAATCACACAGAAAGGGTTTCTCTCCTGTGTGGATTTTCTTGTGGGTGTTTAAATCCCATTGTGAGTAACAACGTCTCCCGCAAGTATCACATCCAAACAGTTTCTCTCCTGTGTGATTCCTCATGTGTCTGACTAAATTATATTTTCTTGTGAATCTAATTTCACAAACAGCACAACTGAAGGATTTCTCCCCCGTGTTCATGTTAGCATCACTACAGTTTAGCTGTTTAGTATTTTTCTTTAGTGATTCTTCTTCTTTCGTCTCTGTGAACCATTTCTCATCGATGGAACATCCTGAAGTCATGGATCTCGGCGTAGAACGACTCTGAATAGATCTGTTAGCATCTTGTTTCCCAGATTTGCTGACAGTGTTTGTGTCTGCCTCAGGAACTCTGCTCTCTTCCCGATCCTCCTCGCTATCCTCGGTTTCAGAATCTTCTCCACGCTCTCCAGAGCCTCC
>NW_015151297.1:6513-8076 GCF_000732505.1 Cyprinodon variegatus | reverse complement strand
AATACAAAACAATGATATGGAAAGAAACCTTATAATGATTCACGATAAAGAACTAATAATCTTATTTGAGAATAACTACAACAACGAAAACTCCGGTATTTCTAATTCACAGAAGTCCCTATATTCTGGAGTCTCTACTCCAAAAAAACTGTTGCAAACTGTCGCAACAGCGCTAAAAGAGCAATGCACCATGAACGCATCACAGAGCAACTGTAGTTTCCTCTGGGTTACAAAAGCATCTCTGTTCCTCTAAGTTTGAGGATCTATTTAATGATAAATAAAAACACATTTATAGAAAACAATAAAAGAATCATTTTACCTGAAAGAACCAAACCTCTAGATCTACATGACATAGAATCACTTCAAGCTGGCTGCAAACCGCAGGAACAAAGAACCGGAACCAGAACCGGATTGAAGAAAGAAACGAGGTGTAAACATGGAATCCGGATCGGAGCAGAACCAGCTGCTGAGTTTGGACCCGAACCCAAAGATCTGGATCTGCTAGAAGGTCCAGATCCAAAGGATCAGCAGGATCTATGCAGCGAGGCTCATGCTGATGACGTAGCTGATCCCTACCACGTGACTGACTCCACAAAACGTCACAAATAAACCAGTTAAGGTTTCCTGTAGTTTTTATGGTTTCTATAAACAGCATAAATAATTCAGCAGATAATTAAATTACAGGAAAATAAAGGAACTTTTCCTTTAAATATTTATTGTTTCTCTTCTGTTGTTTATAAAGTGATTTTTTTCATTAAATAAAAAATAAAAAATGTGACTAATTAGAGTATTGTACTTTGGACGATTCACCAGTAGGTGGCGACAAACCTCCACTTTCTGACTGCTTCCTAATTTTTTATTTATTTCATTTATGTTATTTATGAAAAATAAACATTAAAAGCGACTGAAGCTTTTAACAATCTGCAGATAAAATGGAAAAATGATTTAAATTATCCAAAGTTTTTTAGATTATACTGGTAGAAAGATTTAATTCAAAGTTAAATAAACATATTAAATTATTCCAATGATAAATAAAAGTTACCATGAAATACAAAGTTCTAGAAAAATAATTTCTTAGTCTGCTTTGTTTTTGATTAACTTTAAACTGATTCATTTTTATTAAAATATTTATTTAAATACGCATTAAAGCTCATTTAAAGTGATTTTAACGTTAGATTGACGGAGCTCTTTTTTAATCAACTTCAATCTAAAAAAAATGGAATAAGAGATAAAAAAGTTTGCTCCTTTGGTTCATTTGGAGGAATATTTATTATCAAGTTAAGATAAAAGTAATTTTAATGTATTCAGTTTATAAAAACAGATATCGACCCTAAATGTACAAAGTTAGATTCCAGGTGATTTGACTTGTAGTTATAAAAACCGTCCTTATTAATCATATATGAGACTGACTCATCTTTATGTTTATGTTCATACAGACCTCAGTGTTTCACTGCAAAAAAATGATCCTTTAAAAGTCACTTTTCTTAAAATACACGACATAAGAGAATTTAGATAAGAGAATTTAATCATTAAAATGAAAGGTAAATTATATTAACCCATTGC
>NW_015151297.1:2862-4323 GCF_000732505.1 Cyprinodon variegatus | reverse complement strand
ATTTAACGCCGACTTGAAAAAAAATCTTTTGCCACAAGCGTCACAACTAAACGGTTTTTCTCCCGAGTGGATTTTCATGTGCGTATTTAACTCAGACTTTAAGGGGAAACTTTTCTTGCAAACTTCACAACCAAAGAGTTTCTCCTCCGAGTGGCTTTTGATGTGTCTGTTTAAGGCCGACATGGAGATGCACCTTTTACCACAGGCATCACAAACAAAGGGCTTTTCTCCTGTGTGGATTCTCACGTGTTTGTCTAAAATTGATTTTGAAGTGAGTCTTTTTCCACAATAGGCACAACTGAAGAGCTTCTCTCCAGTGTGGCTGGTCAGGTGTCTGTTCAGATCGGTCTTTGACGGCCACCGTCTCCCACAAACATCACAAGTAAAGGGTTTCTCTCCCGTGTGGATTTTCTTGTGTCTGTCTAAAACATCCTTTGAGGTTAGCCTTTTACCACAAATATCACAACCAAAGGGTTTCTCTCCTGTGTGGCTCTTTGTGTGTCTGTTCAAGTTTGACTTTGAGGAAAAAATTTTACTACATGCTTCACAACGGAAAGATTTGTCCTTTTTCTGGATTGTTAAATCCGTCAGCTCATTTTGATTCCTGCTTATAGTATCATCACCTTCGCGGTAGTTCTGACCTTCCTGCGATAAATCTACATCTTCCTGTTTCCATCTCGTTTTGCGTGACCCTCGAACCTGAGTAGATCTGTCCGCTATTATTTCCCACGGCTCACCGTCTTCAGCTTCAGTATCTGGCAGGCATTTGAGGAGAGTTTTATGATAATTTACATCATAAAACTTTTCATCTTTGTGGTCTTTAGTCTTGAAGCAGTTGAAAAAGCCACCAGGAGAGTTTAGATCTGGTTTTCTGCTGGATTCTTCTGCTCCACAGTCCTCTTCTTTGATTTCTGCCTTTAGAAGCTTCACCGAGGCGCCGCTTGGAAAAGCTCCACCTTCTGGTTGCGGTTCAGGTTCAGAGATTGAAGGCTTCGCTTCATCCTCTTCATTCTTGACATGAGCAGCAGTGAATGGAAACCTGGCCTCCGGCTCCTCCTTTATGGGGTGGAGCTCCTGTTCCCGCTGCTCCTGATCCAGAATCAGTTCTTCTTTAACAGCTGCAGGAAACACAGGAAACTCGTTATGAACGTTTGTCTTTGAGGATCAGAAGCAGGGCTGTGTGGTTAGCATAAGCTCAGACTCAGCAGGGATCTAGAATGGTTTAAGCGCTAGCTGTTTAGCTAGCTTGTGGCTAGCTAAATATTTAGTTTGTTAAATAAATATTTAGTTTGGAGCTAAATATCTATTTAAAAAACTAAATCATTATTTGCAAACTTAACATTTAGCTTCAAACTAAATGGTTTGTCATCATTTCTTCCTCTTCAAGTGAGTTTTTTTGGTTATCTCTATTTCTGTGGATCTTGAAGATTTATGATTTTTGTTTTGTTGCCTTTATGGATA
>NW_015151297.1:0-957 GCF_000732505.1 Cyprinodon variegatus | reverse complement strand
ATCCATATTTTTTTGATCTTCCAAAGGTTACAAGGTCTTTTCCTGGACCTGAGGGGCCCCTAAGCGGCCCCTGAGGGCCCCCCTGGTATAGGTCATCTTCTCTGACTATAGATGTAAAATAAGTGATTGAAACATCATCTACTACATGGTTGGTCCCCTAAAGGCTGGGATATATTTCCAGGGACCTCAGATATAGATCACATAGATGTTAGAAACTGTTCCCTCAGTCTGAGACAGAAAGTGAGGATCTAGATCAGATCTAGATTTTGGGCTTTTTTTTTTCACCCCCCAGTCAAAATTATTAATGATTGAAAGTGGAACGTACAATAACTCAATAAAATATATTTTAATTCATATTTTTAACTTTTATTTAATTCTTTGGCTTTTTATTCTTTCCAACTCAAATACAAAAACATATAAATACAAAATAAAGTTATAAACCTGAATTTATAAAAGCTGCTCCAAGTAAATCCCTTATAACCACATTTAAACTGAATGAATTGAGAATAAAAGTTAGTCAGACTGACGTCATTATTTTATTATCTTTAAAAATATATATATATATATATATATATTTTCCTGCATTCCTTGCAATACCCTCGCGGACCACTAGGGGGAGGCGTCCTTCCGGTTGGGAAAGACTCTGATGAATAAACAGGTTTGTGTTTTAATTTAAAAACAGATGAGCTGCTTCAGCTGCGATAATAATAATAATAATAATAATAATAATAATAATAATAATAATAATAATAATAATAATAATAATAATAATAAAAATGAGCTGATATATCAGCTCTATAAACATTCATTATTAATGCATCCTAATCTGGAATAAGATAAAGCTCAAAGAATATTTATTTATTAATGTTTATAATCTGGATGTTTTGGTGATCACAGGTCTTTCATCTTCTTTTGTTGTTTTCTCTGATTTTGTAAATAAAGATTTCCTTAAAAAAA
>NW_015151296.1:343803-366201 GCF_000732505.1 Cyprinodon variegatus | reverse complement strand
ATGTAACGCAAACACTCATTGGTTAGCTAAAGGAAATCATCAGAAGCAAGCAGGTTTTCTTCAAACTGCAAACGTGAATTTTCTATGCCATGCTACAATGTAGGATTCAGAAAAAGATTTTGAAATGTCTGAAAGGTCAGACACGGCCGAAATGGAGACAGAGACCAACAAGACCTCCCTCATCCTTGGCCCTATCTTAAAGAATTTTTCGAAATCGTCGTAAAATTGAGCTTTCAATTCACATAGTGGCATCTGGCTGTTTTCTTAAAGGTTACTTTATACGTTTATACTTTAAGTAGTTTTTGGAGCACATACTTTTTCACTTTTACTTGAGTGAAGAGGTCAAGTTGATACTTCAACTTTTACCAGAGTGTTTTTAAATTGCAGTATCTATTCTTCTACTTAAGTAACAAATGTGTGTGCTTTTGAAACCACTGTTTCTGGACATCGATGTGTTCCAGGGATGTTGGTTTTGCATTTTCCATGTGCGTTTGTCTTGTTCCAGCTTCATATGTGGATCTCTACAGCAGCTGCACGCATCTCCTTCTGGTCTGTTTCTTCTGAAATTGCATGTTTGCATGACAGTGTGCTCATAAGCTGTAAACTGGAGGGTTAAACATTGCTCAAATGAAGTCAGTTCAAGTTAAATTAATCTGGATGTAGGCAATTCAGAGAGCTTCATTGTCTTTGTTACTTTTCGTAATGTGCACCTTTGATTTCTTAGCATTGCCCAAAAGCAAGAAGATGTTGAGTACACCTTGCTGTGTTCTTTTGAAGTGTCCTCACTGGAATAAAGAGCTAGTGTTATGGCAGAGGAGTGTTAATTTTGTCAAATTGGATGCTTCCTCAGAGGTTTGCGTTATGAAATCATGGTCCCCTGGGCCTCCTGTTTGTCCTACAGAAGATCAAGACACACAGAAAACACAACAATTAACAGCATATTTTATTGACACATTTAAGTTGTTTTTAGTTTGTGCAATCTTAAGCAGTGCAGCTTCAATTTTACATCACCATTTTCCTGTTTTTAATATTTACTGTTTCTCACCCACTGATCTCATTTTTGGCCTATATATCACTAAGCAGCCATTTTTCTCTCTTTTTATTTATACATTTTAAGACAAACCCAAAATGATAAATTAAAAACGTTAAGTTCATAATACAAAGAACTTTACTGTTTTAAAGTGGCTCAACATAAATCTTTGGATGGATTTAAGACTTAGCATTAGGTATTTTTTCAAACAGCCAAAACTTTTAGGTTGTCAGTGAAGAGAAATCATCAGAATGCTGAAGAAAATCTACAGAAAGCCATTCAGCAGCAGTAGGAAGGGCTTGGATGCTGTAAGGCCAATAAAGAGAAGGGTACAAATAACTTCTAAGATATCTTATAATGAAATGTATGTATTTCCAAATCAATCATGTTGAATTGCTTCATTTTTAGAGAAATGCCCGTTTCATTACCTGCCAGAAAGGAACCCTCTAGTTCACATAAATCCGCCCCAAGTTTATATGCTTCCTTAATTGAACAAAGAATGACATTTATTGTTGCAGTTATGCAAAAACTTCAAAAAATCTAAAATAGCGTGTGCATTCACACATTCCAGTTATTCCTTATGCACTGTGGACCTAGTGACCTTCCCATATTACGGTTTTACACTCTTGTTTCTGTTTAAGTGTTCTTTTTTAGGTTTCATTGGTTTCATTTCCATTTTTTGTTGTCTTCTGGTTGTATTTGAGTTCTTATGTATTTCTTGCTTACCCTCTGTTGCTCTCTTGTGTCCGTCTCCTTCTCCTAGCTCCCTTCTAGATTCTTCTGTCCACACCTGCTGCCGATCATTTGACTTCCCTGCTCTTTGTTCTGTTTGGCATATATACTCCTTATCTTCACTTACTGTTTGCTGGTTTCTCGTTGTTCCTTGCTCCTCATGTGTGTTTTCCCTGACATCTCCTGTTTTTTGGGGTTTGCTGTATTTTGTTTTTGGACTTTACCTTCTCTTGCCTTAGGATCTATATTAATTCAGCACAAACTCATGTCTGCCTCCTTCCGTTTCTGCATTTGGGTCCTCTTCAAACATCCACTTAACATCAGCAAAGCGCCTGTTTCTGGTACTATTGTCCCTGACTGTGATTGTAATTATGGCCATTATAACTGCTGCTAGAAATTTGCAATAAACCTAAATTTCTATCTGTTTGTACAGTAGTCAAAGTAGAAATGTCATTTTGGAAACTATTTACTGAAAGTAAAAAATAAAATGAAAAAATAATTTCATGTTTTTTTCAATAAATGTAGGTGTGAATGAATGCAATAGTGATTATGCACACTATTATTAATTATTTTTTGTAAAGCATCGAACACAGGATATTATGCCGCACACATATTCATTATAAAGTTGACACACATCATTCTGATTAATTACAGCATTGAACTGATGGTATGAATAACTGGTGCTATGTTATGAAGTGCAGATTCTCTTTCCAAGGTATGATGATTGCTTGGAGCTGCTCCGACTTACAGCAACCTGACCTAGTTTCTGCTTAATTCAGCTTATACTTGGGGTGCTCCAGCTGTGGCCCCAGGTACACAACTTCAGAAATTTTAAAATATAGATCTTTCTTTTACTCATGAGATTTAAACTAAACATATTCAAATATCTATCTTGCACATAGCTAAAGTGAATGCATGGTTAAAGGTTCTTTTGAATCAATTGCCACTTCTGTTTTCTATGAGGCAATGCTGTTCTGTCACTGAGCTTCTTGGGCTTTTACTTAAAACATCTTTGTTTTTAGGGATAATCTCTGGAAATCAAGTCCACATGAACACACATAAAATAGGACAGTTTGAAAGGTTTTTTTTTTGTTTGTGTTTCTCACTTAAAGGTATAGTGGAGTTTGATTTTTCAGGGTGGATCATCTAAATAAGTGGTCGTCCTAATTGTCAATCATTCTGGTGATTTGTTTACCTAAGGCTGTCACTTAACAGTGGTGAGTCTGACATAGTGGAAAAATCGCAAATCTTCTTTTGGAAAGTAAGCTTGTATGAGCGATGCAAACAGCAACTTTTCAACGGAGCTTGCATGAGTAGAAATGGGCTTATGCATGCTCTCGCACGTGTTCAATGGGCGTTCCCACTCGGGAGCAGGTACAGGGTTGTGCATGTGCATTTTCTTTAAAGTGGAGAGGGAGTTTTTTTTTTTTCTTTTAAGAAATTCGCAAAAATCCTCCACTATACCTTTAAAATTCTTCCTTGTATTTGTCTGTTATTCAGAATATTAATGTTACTGTGGGCCAGAGCTGAAAAGAGAACATTAACTTTTAGACATCCTGTCACAATCATAACGCACATTTTCTATTTTACATTCTCCATCACGGTGCCACACTTCATACAAAACCAGGAAAAATCAAAGATCTGATGGTGAAGTACTGTTTAACCTTAACCCTCTATTTTACATATATATGCATATTTTCCTATTTCTTTAACAGTTTTTAACATTTGGCACAATTTTATTTTATTTCTTGTGCTTTTCTATGATGGATGTTTATTCTAGCTCTTTTTTTGCTTGGATTATTTTTGTCTTAGGTTTACGTCTTATTCATTCTTTGGATTACATTTAAAATATGTGGATGGATGATTTTGTTTCTTCATAGCTCCCTGGGTTATATCCTAGTCAAAGAGAACCAATGCTCAATAGACAATTTACTGTGGATAGGAATATATTTAATTGTAAAGCAAGTCTACAGATAGAGACAAACACCATCCTAATTTATTGGATCCAGAAGCCAAAGATTTCTCATCCCCTCCTTCGGTACCTTGTGATGTGTGACTGTGAGAGCAGAAGTAGCAGCTAAGAATAGAGAAAAGGGGGCTCAGCTCTGTGATGCCACCTCAACCTACAACACCGAGCTTCTCCTTCTGTTACCGAACCAGTTATAGGCTGCGATGTTTGTGCAGGCTCTGCTTACAGTGGTTTCCAAGCAGGCGGCTGATATTGCTGAATTACTAATTTAATTTTTCATTGAGGCTCCAGAATCAGGATATCAGCCACAGATGGACCTTTTATCCGTAATACTACCAGCAGAATAACACATGCTAGTTTTTTTTTATCTGAAAATGACACTTTTCATTCCATGCCGAAGGGAGGTGTTTGATGCTCCACCACTGACAGTCATAAGAGAGACTGAGAGGGGTGTCTTATGTATAATTTTGCCACAGATGAAAGAGACTGAGAGGATAAAAAGGAAGAGCTGTGAGCTGTTACAAGGTGCGAGGTGTTGAGATGAGAAGCACTGATGGAGGGTTTTATGGCTGATAAAGTGACATTTGATAATTATTGTCTTTGAAAAGAGCAGAAGGAGCAGAAGCAGCTTTGCTCAGAAAATATGTGGCATTGATCGGTTTCAAATGCACAGAGAAAATAATGACTGAAATGGATTAAAGTAGACTAAACGGGTTAGTTTTAATGCAGCTCCCAAGAGGATTCAGTTTTTTTAAGGACAAAATTAGTCAAAAAAAAAAAAAAAAGAAAACATTAGATTAATTTAGAATTCCTCCTAAAATGATTGATTGCTCGGTTGCTCTCTGAGTTGTGATGTCGTGCACTTCCCTCACAGATCTTTAGCAGTGTAAGCTGCAGGTGGTTTCTGTTTGACGTCTCCAGGGCCCCCGCTCACTAAACCCATTCTAGGTGTCAGCGAATATGTCTCCATCTGATCCCTCTGAGGGGGCAACTTGTCAATTAATTAGCCATGACTTGAGACTGGGAGTAGGTTTACAGAGGAAACAGCTGCAGAAATGATGAGGAGGAAATCACCCAACATGCTGGAAAAACACCAGAATGTGCCTTTGTCAGGGATTTTTAGCAAAGCAGAAGCGAATCCATCAGGGGAGAAAGAGAAGAGCTAACTTCTTGGTGGAGTAAACCTGAAAGTGGACTCAGGAAAAAAAAAAAAGACAATAAAACAACCATGCACCCAAACTTCTGCTGGGCAGGGAAAGAGAGAAAATTCTGCAGAGGATAATGTCTTAGAAACGTCCAAAAAATGTTTTTCCCAATTATCCTTCCCCTGAGGTTCATTTGAAAAAATAATACGCTAACACTGAAGTTAGTTTTATGGTTAGAGACAGATGTGTGTTCAACCAAAACACAAAATAAAAGCATTCATTTGATTTTCAAGATAGTGTAGAGACATGAGTTTTTTTAATACTGGAGATGTTCTTTAGGTGACAGAAGTCCGACTCTGTTGCTGTCTTTATGTGCCTCTGAAGGTTTATGCACTGTATTTTACGAGTTCTTAAAGAAATTAGAAAATCAGGGTTTGGTCAGTGTTCACAGTATGATAAAAAGCATATTGTTTGCTAACTCCAGCTATCAAGTCATTTTTACATAATGTCAGTTAAGTTTAGGTCTTTTTAGATTATTGTATATTTGTCCATTACATTGCTGGTTGGACATAAGCAATGATTAAAACATGTCTCAGATGGATGCGACTTATAAAAAAACGTTTCTTTTTTTTTACACAAAGCAATCTTTACTTGGTAGAGATGTAGAGCCAAATTAGTAGACTGTAAGGCTACGTTCACACTGCAGGTATGGATGCTCAATTTCGAATTTTGTCGTGAAATCAGATTTTTTTTTGCATTGCCGTTCACATTTCCAAATGTATGCGACTTGTATGCTGTGTGAACGTAGCTTAATTGTCTGTTTGAAGCTTTAAAGGCCTTGACTGCTAAAAAGCCAGTGGAATACTAACAATCCAGATCTTTTTTCAATGTAGCCCTTGCACCATAGTGAGTGCATTAGGGTTGCCTGGCAGGAATACTCTTTGTTAGCCAGTTGCTTTTTTTAATTACAAAACAACTCAATATCCATCATCTTAAATATTATAGTGTGTGAAGACCATTAATATTGCTGTTATTTCCTAACAGGTCTGTTTTATTTGTACTGAGACAGCAGAGAAAAGAAGCAGAAACCTAACAGGAAGGCTGTTTGAAATACAGCAAAGTTGCTTCTTTTTATTCTTTCAAGTTATTCTTGAATTAGAAATGTTGGAAGCCATATAATTAGTATAGGGATGATAATTCCCTTGAGAGTTTCACAGAGAGAGTTTTTTTTTTTCTGTTAGCATCCTAACCACACTAACCATACTACCACATTATGCTAAAGGTGATCTAAACTTTCTATACTGAAATAATTTGGTCTGTATTGAAATAACAGTTTAATCCTGTTGTGAAACCAATGGCCCTTTAAGCTATAGGCCGGTCAACTCTGATCCTGATATAGATCACTTTTGACAGCTAACAGCAAGAGGGTAAGAAAAAAATAGATGTTAATTCTGCTCTTTCATCTTGTTATATCTAATTGCAAAACAACAAAGTTGGCCAAGTCGGTGCATATCTATTATAGATCAGACTCTCTGTGGAGTGCGACTGTAGTAGTTAAACAGGAAATGTCTGATAAATACACAATTTACTGCTGCCATATTTACTCAGTCAAATATTATGGACCGGAAACCTTCATTTAACAGTTTAAAAGGGGTCAGAAAAATGAAGTGAAGACATGCAGTAAATAACACGGGACAGGAATCAAACCCAGGATATCTGCGTCAGAGACTAACCTCTGTACCTGCAGCATCTGCCCTTCCCACTGCACAGCGCCATGCTGTTTCCATGTTCACAATCCAGCCTGAGAGCTGATGTGACCTGAATGATTACCCTCTTTTTTTGCAGCACGTTGCTAAGATACATAATCTGAGTCTTATTTTGGGCTTAAAAATCACCACTAGTATATATTGTTGGTGCGTTTCGGTCTGCTTTCTACTTCACCCTTAGTTTTATTCTCAAATCAAATAGAGTGCATCAATTCTTGATAAAATCTTAAATTATAACATTGGTGACATTCCTGTACTGATTTTGTGAATTCAGTACAAAGAGCTTTGATGTATCTGTCTCTTCTGCTACAGAATAAAAACTGTTACCAGTAAATAATGATAAACGGATTTATGAATAAGGTTTATAAATGAGGTTAAACTGTCATTTCAAATAAAACACAGACAATATTCAGCTAAATGGAGGAAACTATTTTCTATCGGTGTATTTTGGTTGCAAATCTTTGTTTTTGAGGAACTTGTTCATTAGACTGGAATAGAAGAAGGATTTCTCATAAAAGCTGCAATTTCTCCATCTATGCTGCACTTGTTAGTCTTTGTTTTCTATCCAATGCACATTCATGCACTGGTATTTGTGTTTTCTTTACACATGAGAGGAATTTGCTCTGGTGCTGAGGTGCTATACAGCTGACATGAATAAGTTTGGAGATGTATAATGTGCAATAAAAAATGCTAATTGTGCCAAAACAACCACAAAATGCGCATAAAGTTCTTTTTTTTATTAAGTTTTTTTGTTAAAAGTAAGTTAATCACATTATTTATCTAAAATTGGTTAGTTTTTATAAGGCTGTGAAAGATGCGCTCACATTCCAAGACACACTGCAGCTGCAGAAAGAATCAGGTTTTGCAGCAATAAATAGCCTTCACTATAAATTCTGAGAATTATATAACTGACTGAACCGAACAGCATTTCTTTGTACACTTGTGAATCTGAGGTGCAAGAAACTTGTTATGGAAACCTTAGGAGAGCAGTAAGGGGTGAATAATGTTTGTGTGGCTGGACTAGTAGAAGAGACCACAATTACCTGGACAATGGAGATAGAAAACTCCACTTTCATGTTTGAGATTTTCAGAAAGAGGTTTGAAAGCAACCCAGGAGGGAAATACATTTTCAGCAGTGACTGAAAAATGCTGGAGCATGCTCTTTATGTGCTGTACTCTGGGTAGTACATTATATTAAAGGAACTTACAGCACAATATCATTTCAGCCCCAAAAAAAAGAAAAGAGAAGGAAATGGATGAAAAAAGCTGGTTTGAAACCAACCATCCTGTGGGTCTACTTTAAAAGCAGATACCAGTGGGGGTTAATTCTCCTGCTGCTTCCCACTCAGATAAACCATCCTTTCCTGCACCAGCTTAGAAGTATCGTCCTCAAAACTGATATTACATTAATGAAGTAGCTTTTAAGCTTGTCACAATTAAGACGAAAAACACGGCTTATGTCTGATTGTTGTTTGACACTGTCGCTCTTTACGGGGGTGTAACGTTTAAACAGAAATATCATCTCTCAACACATTATTGAGGACAGAAATACATCCAGGTGAACAGTTTGTTGCTACTCCGCATGTCCTCTAGTTTACATCTTCTGCTTTCAAACATACCTCGGTTAGGCAGGACCAAATGTCGAACCAGCAGTTAAAGCTCTGATAGCTCCAGAATGTCTCTTAGAGCGTGGAACGTGTTTCATTGTTTCTAAATTAAGTCCAGGAAAAGAGATTAAACTTCAGTGGAATAAAGGACTTCTGTGAAGTAATGAACACCCTGGGGGGTGGTTGGCTTTTTCTTTATCCATGGATTTTCTTCATTTCTGGCCTTTTTTTCGCTGTGAAGCTTCTGTGTGTGCATACATGTGTGCATTGCAAAGCTGTGGCCATCTGTATGCTCGAGCATGCTCAGTCAGTCTCGGGGCTTCACATGAAAAGACAATGTTGTATTATCTTAACGTTTCTCTCTATGAAATTAGTCCAGACTAAAATGCACTTGATTAAAAAGGTCCAAGAGACCCTTCAAGAAATGAAAATTTTTACTCTTGTCTATTTAATCTAAGCTAGTATCTTAAAACTAATAATCAGTCTAGGAAACGCATCCTGCACAGTTAAGCCTTCAGTGGAGCACACGTTGTGTTTTAAGCTAAATAAACACACAAAAAAATCCAAATACAGATAGTGGGGGTACATTATTTTGTCTTTTATACTTTGAATAATACTGAAGACACTATATGAGAATAATGTGTGCTTTTCTAGTGTTAGACCTTCTAAGTAACAGGGGGTTTCAAACACTTTGGTATAGAGGTGAGAATGAGTTGAACAATGGACTAATGCCATGTTCGAGTCAAAGGATTTGTTGACAGTGAAAAAGGTCTTTTTTAATTAAACTCAGCCGGTGGCTGCCAAAATGTGCAAAGGCTCACAGTTTGCACAGTGTCATATAATCATGACTAAGAGAGAGGAAGTGTATTTAGCAGCTAAAATTCACCTAAAAGTGATATTTGACTTTGTGAGCATGACTTGAATAATTAGACATAGTGTAAATAAAACTTAGGCTGGCTTCCACCACTCCTGCAGAGGAGTCATTAGGCGCTGTAGGATGTCTGATTACCTGTCTGAACACAACAGTGACTAGCAGCACTGACTGACAGTTTATTATTAACATGTTTCATTCAAAATATTAGATATTTTGGCACTAGCTTTATGGTCTGGATTTGGTTTTACATTTAAGAGAAGTAGAATATCCTAACCTAGCACAAATATTAGGATGGTAAACATTCCTTTGCAACATGGTAAATTAAATTTACTGTGCAATTTACTATTTGATACCCTGTGCAATAACCTGTTTCTCTATATCTGACACCCAGCATAAATATAAATATCCATCTATATAAATACCTATGTAAACACCCTGTGCAATAACCCTGTATAATGATCCTACTAAAAAAAAAAAAAAAAAAAGCTGTCATATGTGGAAGGACTGTATAACTGTATATATATATCCCATGCACCTTTTTCCGGCATATTTTTCTTCGGCTATTTAAGCTGATGGAACGAGTGAATTTCTCCATTGTGAGTCATTTGACAAATGCTGCCATTGTCAATCAATTGCAACATTTTACAACTAATAAATCTTTTCTGTATTAGTAGGCTTACTGGACTTGATATTATAGATTCTTTCAGAATTTTGTGAGGTCTAAGCTTAGGATTTTTGTAGCTTTGGTTGTTTAAACTCCATAAAATATTGATGTAGTTGACTTTTTTTGCTGTTTTTTTGCAGAGTTTTTAGATTTGATAAGCATTAGTGAGGCTACATCTTCTGTGTATATCACTTGAAAAAATATAGTATATTATCTTAGGCTTCCAAAATCATGCATGCTTTCGTGTTTCAGCATTCCTGTTATCCACTTAAAGTCTTGTTCTCTCTTCATCTACTAAGGCCTGAATGATCTAGACATGTCTGATCATGTTATAGAAAGGTAAATTGTCTTCTTAAGCTTCTTTTTTCCCTCTGACTCTTTAAGAACCAAGTCTTTTCAGAAATGTGTACTGGTTTCCACAGCTGCAAGAGGAAAAATTTTGTAATTTTATTCTCACAACTCTGTATTAGAAGTTCTTGCTACTAATTTTTCTTGACACATCCTCAATGCTTAACATTTTTTAATCTCAGGACTTAAGAAAAATATTGTGTTTAGTGAACATTTAGATGGTCGTTAAGTATGAAAAACAGATAAATTTCTCAGTTTGTTTGTGGTTTGGAAATTCAAAATAACTCATTTTGCTGGTGTAGAAATTGTACAGTGAAATAAGGTAAGTGTAACTTGATGAATTGTTTTGATCATTGACTAGCTGATGGAGTGGGAAATAGATGTTCTTTTTTTAAAGTCTTTAAGGCATATAAAGCATTTCGCTGTCATATGCCTTCATTCAGTGGAAAAAGGTGTCCTCTGCTGTGG
Organism: Cyprinodon variegatus; assembly: GCF_000732505.1. Lineage (NCBI taxonomy): Eukaryota > Metazoa > Chordata > Actinopteri > Cyprinodontiformes > Cyprinodontidae > Cyprinodon > Cyprinodon variegatus. The sequence continues at coordinate 355,598 of NW_015151296.1, read as the reverse complement.
GTTTGTTGTGCTGTCTTTTGTAGGCGTGACATAAGACACCGAAGACAGGACTTTCCTAGTAGTTCAGCAGCTAAGTTCCTTGTTTAGTATAATTATTCAGAGGAAAAGCAAACCATTTTTGGCTTATTTAACATGAACAACAGGTAAAATATGTCCTGGTTCTTGCCGTGGATGTTACAAGCTTTATAAGTTTCCCACCTAGCTGTCACCATTCAGGGATGATCAAACAGGTCACGAGCTGGCTTCTCTGATTTCTGTGAGTTTTAGGTTTACATAAAAAGTGGTTGTCCTTGAAAAATGCCTATGGTGAGTTACAAAAACTGACCAACCCTGGACTCAGTGCTACTGCCTCTGCCATATGACTAGAGCTTCTTTTGAACTGTGACAAATCTGAACTGGATTGTAGCTGGAGGGTACAAAGTGCTTATCCCACTTTGTCTCTATGCTTAACACATGTTCCACATTAATATTCCAGTGAGTGTTGGCAAGCTGCAGCCTTGGTCCTGTGGGTTGTCATATATATCGGTGTCCTTGCAGATATGCTGCAGATAAGCCTGACAATATGCTGTCTTTTTTTTACTAACTTAAGAAATTGGATTGTTTATTTGCTGTAATTACAGCTGCATAACCTGCACTGAGTACATAGATCTTGTGTGATGACTATGAATTGGCTACAAAATGTGTTAAAGTAAAAAATAAATCCTTAAGAAAATCTGAGCATTATTGTAATATTTTTACTTGAAACTTGCTAAAGGAGATGAAACATAAGCAGTGAGAGTTCAAATAGCTGAAATGGATAATATTTAAAGAAAAGTTTGAATATAAAGCATATTAGGCCAAATAAGAAAACCTTTCTGGTTTTTAAGTTGAATTCAGTTTAAATTCAATTTAGTTATATAGCAGCAATTAAAAATGTATTTCATCTAACGGTACAATCTCCTCTATTAAAATTTTCTACCAAGGAAAACCAGTTGTTTGCATCCAGTCATTGTCATGTAGGACATGCTCATTCTGGATGAGCTTGCAGTGACGATTTTTGGTTACATTATGTTGTTGACTCTTAAGCAATCCCTCCCACCAAGCATGCATGTCGTGACAGTGGGGAGGAAATCTCCCTTTTAACAGGCAGAAACCTCCAGCAGGATCAGGCTCAGTTTGAGCGGCTTTCTGCTGAGGCCGACTGGGATTGCAGTAGAGGGAAGCAGACATACAAGAAGCGAAGATACAAAAGGTAACTGTCAATCAGCTCCATAGGTGGCCCCATTCAGTATGAAATAGCACATACAGTTAGTCAAAGTAAAAGAAACAGAAACACACTTTAAAAAATAGGCCCCACTCTAACATGTATAAACATAGATGTCGGCCCGGCTTACATTTCATTTCAGGATGGAGTCACAGCCGAACAGGAACAGTCCAGATGAAGCTACGAAGACAAGAAAAAGCAGAGAGAACAAAGTTATGAGTGGAACTAACAAATACTGCAGCAAAGGAGCATTGAGATAGAATGAGGCAGAATGAGGAAAAGTGGTTTATATGTCCTCCAGCAGCCTAAACTGATAGCAGCATTAATATAAAAATAGCTCAGAATAACCTAACTATTTTGGATGAGGTAATTTTACTAATTTAATGACCTTGGACTGGTGTAACCAGGTGTTGGTGCCACAAACATGAGTAACAATCTTACTGTATTTAACCTTGTCCTTAGCTGGCAGATTCATGTAGAATTTTTAATGTCAGCATTTACAAACGTATGACTATACAGTAGTTTCTGCTGTCTCTAATGTCACGTTTCTGATATGGAGCTGCCAATTAACAGAGCTTCTCACTGGGTTTGTCGCTGAACTTGGAAGATCGGTTTGTGAAATAACTAATAAATGTAGTTAAAGGCCAAAATGTAAACAGCAAGAGGATCTTGATAGTATAAATGCTTGCAGTGTTGAAACCTATAATAGTGCAGCAAAAAATGAAATATCACAGAAAAAGATTTCTAAAGAAATGTGTCATGCTCGACTATACAGTACTATGCAGGCTATAATCTTGTAGTTATGTGGTGATTGATTCGATGGGTCGTAAACTGTTAAGTAAATCACTGGGAACTTTCCAAAAGCTTCCAATAGTTGAGGTTAGGTTAGCCTGGAGAAGTTATGAAAAATGTAATATTGAAAAACTTCATTAGATGTTATGTCAATTAACAGGATATTTTGGGTAGTAAAATAAAAAAACTAGATTATATCCAGCTATAAATATATAAAGTATTTTTTTGCTTTAGATGACATGGTGGTTATATATATATATATATATATATATATAATCAAATCTACTTGTCTATATCTGGTATCCACTACATGTGAGGATTAAATAATTTTCTGCTGTTGGCTCACAGTGGTCTAGGGTTGTAGAAATTCTCTGGGCATGTGATGGAGAAATGTAAGGTGTCTGCAGGGGGCATGGCCTCAATACGTGCGCATGAAGCTGTCTGCTCTGTGCATTTGATTCAGGAATAACTGGATCATTTCATAACATGGTAACAGCAGCATATGGCTTAAAATCTGTTCCAAGAAAATTTAAATGAAAAAAAAATAAGAAAAATTTGATGGCACAGACAAAGCCCCCCAATACTGCATCCTGTAATAAGATAATTACAAGAGAAAGTTAAGCTTTCTATTGTTTAAAACGTTTTGGAATATATTTGTGATGTCAAATATTGGCTTATTATTCTTAAACTACTCAGAAATGCTCTTTATTCTATTTTTGTTCCAGTTTTTAACCCTGCTGCTTGATACAGGTTGCATGTCTGAGAAAGAAACATCCTAAAAACACTTTTATCACTGGATTTAAGTTGGACAGAGATTAGTGTCATGTGAAGTGGAGTGTTAAGTGTGCTTCTGACACATACTTACACCACACACACACCTCCAAATCTCACACACACTGATATTTGGAACTGCTGATTTGAAGGTGAATGATTGCTTCCCAACATTCACTTCTGCAGTCCAAAACATTAATACAAAACAAGCTTATTGTCTGTCAGCTGAAATAAAGTATGAAGCATGTGAGGCAGTTACTGAGCTGTGGCCTCTCCAATGAATACAATCCAGTACAATTCTGAATTATAGATGATATTTAGGAGTTGGGATACTAACCAGAAATGGAAGACATCAGTCAGATTGTGGTTCACCCCCTCAGGGGATATCCATATATTATGGTTGAGGGTCATAGTGCAAATTCACTGAAGCTATTCAGTTCATTAAAACACAATGTGTTGTACGAATTGATAAACGATGTCTTGTTCAGCGCGTGCTTCATTGGAGATGACACAAGTAGCTTTCTTACCTGTGACTGACCACCCACTGAATGGAAATGGGCTCCTTAACAGACATGCCTGTCGGATTACGTTAAGTGTAATGCCTTTCAAACAGTATTCAGTGCAGCCCACCACATCAGGTCCTGAGGGATGCTGCAGAGCCTGTTAATGATGCCCTGCATGCATGCCTGCATGTATGTGTGTGTGTGTGTGTTCTCATGTGATTCAGTTTGTAGTTTCAGGCTCTTGCTTACAGCATCTGCAGTGGATCATTTTACTCCATATGTGTCTGTTAGTGGGATAAAAAGTGAGTGACGGTGCTTTAAAAAGTCTTCATACCTTTAAAACTATTATATTTTATATTTTATTTAAATTATACCAAATGGAGGAACACTAAGTAGCACCTATCTTTAAACTGTATTGACAATTATACATGGGTTTAAATGTTTTGTTTTTTTAAAATAAAATCTACAGTGTTCTTACCACCTTCTAATCCACCCTAAAATGACATCAGTGCAAATCATTACCTTCTTAACCCAACTATAAAAGCACCCAGAGAGCGTAGACCTCCACCAAGCAGCACATTTCTCCCCATATTGAGACTTACACCCAATGTTAAAACTCGAGCATGATCTAGATAATTTTCGATCATGATCTAAATAATTTTCAAATGTGATGTATTGTTCCTTGGCATGAGGCATATCTCTGGTAAAAAAAATAAAAAAAATCTTACATTCTGTTCAACTTTTCATTGCTCCTGCTAATAAACCTCTTGTGTAAACTCTACTTGTGTTTTTGTCTTTAGTAAAATTCCTCCAGACTTTTTGAGTCCGATGCTCAAGCTGTCAATTGTCGCTGCTGCCACCCTCTGGTTTAGGGGGGAAACTCCTTTTTCCGCCAAATATTCCAATCTCACAGATTTAGAGAATCTTTAAAAAAAAAAATCCTATTTCCAGATTATAACCTGGATTATCACCAAAAGGATTGTTCCTTTGTATGCGGCAAACCTCTGAAAACATTTTGTCCATGACAAGATCTGCCCATAATTGTTTAGCTCTTTAGAAAACAAACAGACTTAGACTACTTTTTTTGTAGAATGAAATTTTGTTTTGTGCAGCTTTCAGACAGTGGAGCTGCATCAAGCCGCTGCCTATAGGTGTAGCCATCTTGGAAGAAGTTAAACAGACAAACAATATTAAAGAATGAAAGAAAACATTTATAAAGCTTCCTCAATTCTACATCATTATTTTATGCAGTGAAAGATGCTTGTGCAAAGTAATGGCTTACTGGTGCTGAACACAAATTAATTCCTCACTTTCATGATATTTCTTGGTCTGTCATTTAAAATATAAATAAAAACCTATTGAAGTTTGTAGTGGTAACATGAAGTGAAACAATACAACCCGAATGAATACTGATGCAACTTAGGTGCTGCACGCATCTGGATGAGTGTCAACCTTTGCTTTTTAAAAAATGCTGAGAAGGAAATGACTAATCCATCAGAATTACTGGCCTGCTGGAAAGCGGCCCACATGTGCTGCATGCTTGTTAAAGCCGTAGTATGTTTGTCTGTGCTGTTGGATGCATCTAGAGTCTGTAGGCCCAATCAGGATGGCTCAGGTGCCTGAATGCGTGGATGCAACAGCGCACCTCTGATTTGAACTGCTTGGTTCGTGCTCATGTGTCATTATCAAGCGCTCCATCTACTCCTGCCTGCTGTAAATTGCCGGGTACAAGACACGCACACTTGGGGAGTGTTTCTGTGTAGCCACTTATTACCACTCACCCATGTCCTCTGCACCCAGCATATGTTGTGGTAATTACTGTGTAAGTGTGGTAAAGGCCACTCAAGAGCACATACGTTCACGCACTAGCCTGGATTCCGTTTTCCAGGAGTAAATAATCCACCCTTGACGCCACGCATTGAAATGCCATTAAACCGTGAGTGCTGTCGGTGTTCTGAGCAGCTCCTTGTATTGTGTTGCTGCTGTTTATATGCCTGTAGCTGGGTTTATGGATGAATTTTTAATGTGAAGTACACCAAAAGACAGAGCTCATCTCCATCTGCAGGAGTGCATTAACCCAGCTTACACATGTGTACGTGGGTGTCCGTGCGCCTGCCTGTTGTATTTATCTCATGTAACAAGGCTGCGTGTTTGTGCAGAGGGGAGCTGACACCACACGCCGCCCTGGTCAGAAGCGGACGGTGTGTTGTTGTTTAGGAGAAGTCGCGTTGTTAGCCGCAGGAGTTGAGCTGTGTGCATCCTCCTGTCCATCAGGGTGTTTATGTGGAGGCATATTTGAAGTGTTACTATGGAAACCAAGCACTGCTGTTTTATCCTGATGAGCCTTTCTCTGCTGCCTCGTCTGCTGTCACACTTCTTGCCTGATTTTAAAAGATTTTTTTATGAACAGTTTCCCTCTGCTCCTCTCTCTCTGAGTGGATCATCAGCTCGCTTTTTATTCATCAACATCACAGATTGAGGCCTTTTTCACCATTCCCCTGCGTTCCTTCTCTTTTAACCTCCTCTCTACCCTTTTTTCTCCCTCCTCTCGTACTAATAATTTTTTCTTTTCGTCTTTTCTTCTTGCATTTCGTCCCCACACCTCCTGCCTCTTGCTCTCCCTCCCTTCGCTTCTCTGGCTTCCTTATTGCTGTTCTTTCCTCCACCTCCATCTCTTTTGTGTATGTCTCTATTTATTCTTCGCTCTCCTCTTCTCTTTTCTCTGCTGCCTTCCTCCCACTCGCTTCCTCCTCCTTAGCGCCTTTTCTTCTTCTTCTTCTTTGCTGTCCTCACGGAGAACTCGGCTCGTTTACAATTAGCATGTGCACCTGCAATTAAGCCTGACAAACCACTGGTAATTAGACCGTTTTGAGAGACTGTGTTTTTTCATGTGGAGATCAGGTCTCCTCCACTCTGTTCGGCCTCCTCTCACCCCTTTTCACACAATTTTTCTTTTACTTCCATCAAAACTTTTCCTTTTTGCCACTTGGGTTTTTAGAACTTTGAATAGGTGGATTATCTCTGGAAATCAAAGAGGGACAAGCCTCTTCATCTGCCTTTTATTTACCGCTTTGCTCAAATGCCCCACTCTTAATTTAGAAAGTGAGCAGGAACTTACTCTCATTTCTCATCCGTATCTCAGCAGGAAACATACCCAAATCTGTTTCTCCCCTGTTATCTTTTGCATCAGGTTATGACTAATTGTATTTCTCTCTGCTTTTCAGCTCTCCATGCTTGAATATTTTCATCTTTATCCTCTGTTCTTCCTCCATGTTTTTTTCCCTTCTCTTCTCCACTTTCCTGTACTCAGCGATGAGCTGTTAATACTTATCTTAATGGGAAATAAGAGGTTATCAATCGTCTTCAAGGATCATCATATGGATCTAAGAGGTTAGGAGGGGGTGGCTATTATAGTGGAGGGCAATGAATTTGGATTTTAATTTCACCTTGAATGAGAGGACACCTTGGTATAAACACACAACATGCTGGACAGCCTTGCAAAAGCATTCATAACCCTTTCATGGTTTCTGTCTTTTTCTTGTTAAAACAAAACAATTCAATGCATATTATAGGCAATATTGCAAATGTAAAGGAATATTTGTAATATTTGAAAGGTTGCCAAATATTTGACGTTGTTGTAGTGTCTGAGATGTTGAGACAAGGGGTGAAGATTGTGTGTTATATAGAAGTAAAAATAAAGTGAGATAACTATATTGCATATCAACTTTGCGATGTTTTTTCTTATTTTGAGCAGCCCTGCAAAACAGAAAACTGACACGGGGTTTAAAACGTTGCTTTACAGATACCTCCAAGAAGTCATCACTAACTGATACTTTTCATCAGAAACTCCTTAAAACTATTGTTTGTACTTTGTTTAAGAATGTTCCTTTTTTTTTATTGATTGAATTTTTTTAACTTGTCTTGCTGCCTTGAGTTTGCCTTCAGTTTTATCATTGCAGGTTTAACAGTTTTTTTCATAAGTAATACAAAAAGTTGCACCTTTAAAATATTTCATTTTGGACTTTTAACCTAAATTTTAACATTTAGGTTTTCAAAAGATGTTCTCAATCAAATGTGAACAGGATGGGCAGGCCCACCTTTTGTGCTGTTTTTAGGAGGTCTTACAGACAGCTGTCGGCTAACTTAAGTTGGATAAATGTCTGTAGTTACTCTAGAGCAGGCATCCCCAAACTCGGTCCTCGAGGGCCGCTGTCCTGCAGGTTTTAGAGGTTTCTCTGCTTTAGCATAGCTGATTATAATGATTGCAGTAGAGCAAAAGCCTGTTAATCAACTATCAATTAAAATCAGCTGTGCTGGAGCAGAGAAACATCTAAAACCTGCAGGACAGCGGCCCTCGAGGACTGAGTTTGGGGATGCCTGCTCTAGAGCTCTTGTGAAATAAAGTTGAGTCTAAACTTGAACCCTCGCTGAGTTCAACTTGTCAGCAAGGAAAGTTACTTTTGGATGCCCTTAAAGTAGCTAGAAGTTACGAGATGACAATGTTGCCTAACAGAAATTCATTAAAAACTAAATCTGTTATCTACTCTAAATTCATGGCAATAATGTTCATTAATCATTCATATTTTGCCAGGATCCAAACTACATCACTACCTTTTTTCAAGTTTAACCAAAAGGCATTTATCTGAGGCGCACCCTGTGAACATGGTGAATGAGTGACTTGGACTTTGTCGGCCAAATGCAGGAATTATTTTCAGTTTTGGAGAAAAGAAAAATAGACATTGTATTTGCATCATGCTTTGTAATCCAGGGCCCGATCAGCTGCAGATTTGCTCATGCATGATTCATTTTCAATTGGGAAACAAACTGGAGTTGGTTGATTGCAGGCAGGGTTTGCTCTATGATGAGGTGCTGAGACTACCCCCTGTCGGAGCTTTGGAGGTGGGAGGATCTCACAGCAGGCTGCTCTCTGAGGAAAGACTACAGAGAGAGTTGTACCTCTCATTGCCATTTCAAAATCTTCAATAATGGAAAAAGTCACAACGTCTGTCATTAGTTGCTATTTAAAACAAAAAGTAATTAGAGTATTCTAAACAATTCACTGTTGGCAAAATTAAGCCTCCTATGTGAGATGTGCCTTAGACTATAACAGGCCTGCCCCATTTTATTACATTAATGGCATAGTGGAGGATCTTGGCAAATTTTTTTAAAAGACCCGCCCTCTCCACCCCAAAAAAAAATGCAAATGCACAACTCTGTACCTGGTCCCGAGAGGGAGCGCCTATTAAATACGTGGGAGAGCATGCACAAGCCCATTTCTCCTCATGCACGTTGCTGTTTGCATCGCTCATACAAGCTTACTTTCCAAAAGAAGATTTGCAAGGTTTCCACTTTGTCAGACTCATCACCTGTAAGTGAAAATTGGGACGAGCACGTAGGACGGCCTTACGTAAATATATCACCTGAATGATTGACAATTAGGAGGACCAGTTTATTTGATGATCCAACCAGAAAAAGAACATCCCCCACTATACCTTTAAGGAATCCTTAAAAAGAACTCCTGAATTTAGATTATGAACAGAATCACCAGCAACATCTAATGAATTCGAAGTTGGGCTAAGAAACTATTTTGGTAAAATTTAAGGGCAAGACTTTTCCACAATCCTTGCATCAACAACTAAAAAAAAACAAAAAAAACAAACAAACAACTTTTCTGAAAACATTAGGAATACTGAGCTATTAAGATGTCCTATACTAATGCGCTTCCACCATCATACAGAGTAGAAATATATATATATATATAGAAATCTTTATTCTTTATTATACATCAACATATTATTTAATCCTGCAGAGCTTTGATATTTTTGTGTCCCACAAACTCTAAGAGTTTGTGGGACACAAAAAAAGACCTCTGCACCTAAGACGCTGCAGGACCTGCAACACCTTATTTAGATTTTCTGTCTTTTATCACTCATATTGTCTTTTTTCTAATTTCAATGTTTCTCAAGCACATTGATGTGCTGCTCCTATTTGTTACAATTGTTAGTGTGAGGCTGAAATGAAAGTCAACAGTTTTTCTTGAGGCAGAAAAGCAGTGAAAGTAGAGTGGAAGTGGGAGAAAAGGAGGACGGAGAAAAAAAATGAGTGCGAAAGTCAGCGCAGCTCTGTTGGAGTGTCTAATGGTCACTTAGCCCAGCAGCGAGTTCATGACGCTGTGAGGCTGTCAATCTGTCAAAATGCACCCAGTACTACCCCATCTCTATCTGAACTGACTCACACATCCACCCCACAATGGATTTAGTGTTGCTGTGAGAAATAAAGTCCTGCTCACTGTGAAGGTTGATAGTAATCCAAGAGTCACAGTTATTGTCTGTTTTATATTTACCTCATAGAACAAAATTGTTAATTTTCAATAGTAGTTTCAATGGTTGTATTTGTTTATGCTTAACATCAGCTGTGTTTACAAATAAACATCTTAAAAGTAAAGGATATATGATGTATAAGGTGTAAGCTTAATGTATTTTGGTGTTTTATTTTGTGTCAATATTCCAATATTTTCCTTACAGTCAGAGTAGAGAAAGTGCTTCTGAGTGCATTTTGCACCTGATGTTTTCAGGCTAATAGGATTTATTTCGCTTTGGTGCATCTGCTAATATGGTTAACCAGAACCGCTACTGTTACCGCTACCTACTGCACTCCATAGAGATCCCTACCAAAGATGCTGCAATGCATTGAGGCATGGGCAGTATGTTGTGATGTGTCACTTTTCAGAACCCCGCTGGAATCCATTCAGCTTTTAAATTTGCTCAAGCTTTGATTCCTATCTGTTTCCCCTGCATTAACTGTGGAAAACTGATAAGCAGAGTTTTCTCCAGATCTTAACGTCTTTCTCTTCTCTCCCTGCAGGGACGGCATTTACAATCCTCCACGATGCTTGTCAGCCTCCACCCTTCTCCCTCCCATCTTCAGGACAAGTGTTTGGTGTCTCCCTCCTCAATTCAACACTCTCCTTCTTGTTCAGACCAGTTGTACCATCATACTCGCCCCCAGTTCCGCCTCAACCTGCGATTTCTCTCTTTGGCCTTATCTCTCCTCCTCCTCTCCATACTCTTGCCCGTCTGCGAGTCCCGGAGAGGTGGGGGTCCAGGTTCCGGGCCTGGAAGTTCCTCAGGTGGACAAGGAGGTCAGAGAGGAGGCGGAAACCAGAGGGGGGTTGTTATCCCTCCTCATTACTCTCCGGGGTCACCAGCACTTCCTCCTATCAGCCCAAAACTGATCAGCTCTCTCAGTATTGCCGTCATACTGGTGGGCAACTCCAGTGAAGTAACCCTGGGTGCAGGACTTGAAAAAGAGGATTTCCTCCACATTCCGTATCCCCCTAAAGTTGAGGTCGTCACCATGAATGAGACGGACCCAAAGAGCATCATCAATCGGATCTGTGCACAGATGACGAGGAACTCGCTACAAGGCGTAGTGTTCGGTGATGACACGGATCAGGAGGCCATTGCTCAGATCCTGGATTTCATCTCTGCTCAGACACACATTCCCATCCTTGGGATCAGAGGGGGGTCCTCCATGGTCATGGCTGCCAAGGTAAGAACAAAGTGTTTGGAGTTTGTTTTTTAACCTGCTCATAAAGAACATAATGTCCAGCAATCTGTAGTATGATGTCCATACAGCTTTAGCAGTTTGGACTGATAGAACAGTCCAAATGGAAGCTGTAGAAGATGTTACTGCCCTCCACTGTTTGCACTCATTCCTTCACAGCCTTTCAGCAGATCGATTTTTTTCCCTGTTAATTGATGTCACACTGGGCCTCCTGACAATGGGTCGACTCAACCTTTAAAGGACTCACAGTGTGGAACTAACAAGTCCAAAAACATCTCTGTGGGACAGTGCTGTGGTCTGAAGCTGTAAAACATTACAAAACAAACAGACATCAAGGAGGAAGCACCATGAGAAGAGTAAAATAGCATGACATAGTATCCTAATGAGCAGAAAGGAATGAAAAAAAACTGTAAGGAATTGATAACTAGTGTTAAAGGCAGCTTTACAGAATGAGTTTTATATATTCTGTTTAAATATCCTGATTTTAATGTATTTACATCCATATAAAGATTGATATTCAGAACAGGATATAGCTGCTTTTAATTAGAGCATAAATGTACTTTTCAAGTCATGTTAATGACAATAAATAGGCTCATATGGTTGTGATAAAGACTCTTTTCTACCAGCTGACCTGCAGGAGGCAGAAGCTGATGGGGAGCGGGACTTAAGCATTAGAGAAAATTTTTGTGAGAATGTTTTTTCAGCTCTTAAATGCCTTTGGACTTTGTTCAGTCTGTGTAAATGATTGTTATGCCATACTACAGCGGCTTGAGGGTGATGTCATAAAATGGGTGGCAAATGTACAGAAGGGGAGGTGTTGCAGTGAAGTCAAGCGTCATTTTCAGGATGGGAAAAATAAATGTCACCACAAAATAACTAATATCTCATATCATATATATATATATATATATATATATATA
>NW_015151296.1:332484-343223 GCF_000732505.1 Cyprinodon variegatus | reverse complement strand
ATATATACATATATACATAAGATACTGTGCAGAACCCTCAAACTCCCAGGCCTCTGGTAGAGGACCCGAGCTTGAACATGACACATACCACCCAACGAGGGGTGAGAAAATAGTTGTTGTTTTTTTGTGTGTGTATATATATACAGTATGTGTATATATATATATGTATGTATGCATGTGGTTGAATATGGTTGACTATAGTCTTAAGAAAGAGCATGATTTCGATTTTAACATTTTTTTTTAGTTGGTTTGATTCTGCAGAATGTATTATTATTAGTGCAAGTTTGTATTAAATTACATGTCAGGTCAGTTCAAACCATAATGGATTATTTTCTAACCAACGCTGTGATCTGGGTTGTGGCTAATCAACTTTGCATGTGGCTAATTGAATTTGCTGAAAATTAGCGACGGTGGCTAATCATTTTTGAGGCAAAGAGATAGAGATTGAACTCCGCCCCCACAGTTGTTCTTTATCCCTAAACATGTTGCTAAGGAATTACACATTAGTACATAAAACAAAATCCTTTGTTGTCATGATGTAAATAACTTTTTAAAAATAAAAACAGAAATTTTTATCTTAAACCTTTCCAAACAGGTAAAGACTTGTTTCTCTTTCTTCTGCAGTTGTACTGTGAAAAACCGTCCAATCTAACTTAGAACTGTGAGGTAGAGTCCAGGATTGAGCTCATTGGGTTTTTGTGTCTCTAAGCACAGCTTGGTCTGACGTTGTGAATCTGATTGGCAGACTGCCTCCGCAAAGCAATGCCCACATCCTCTGTGGTTCCACCCGTCTTGCTCTGCTCTGAGTTCCTTGAAACTTGACGAGAGCATGTGCAATAATATTACTTGTCATTTCATAGGAGCAGAATACGACGTAATGAAGGCTTAATTCTATACAACATAATTACAACTCACCATCCAGCACAAAGGCAGCTTCTGCCTAGACCGTTTCTTTTTCGTTGTGTGTCTTTAAATAAGGAAGTCCAGGATCCTATAAAATAGATTTGTTCTACTTCCAGAATCAGCGTCTCTTCGTTCATGCCTGTTATAAAAAAAGTTTCTGTTTAAGTCGTAAAATGTACTCTTGGAAGTTAATGCAACTGAATTACATACATTTTTAGGTCTCTCAGCATAGAATAAATATTATGAGATTACAAATCTACTTCCTGGTATGTTGAAGAACCAATAGTTTGCATCCTATAAAACAGTCTTTTTTTGGGAATATATGAAACTTAAATTATGCTCTAATCACTAGTTACTGATCTGTTGTTACCCTATTCTACTTGGACAAACTGGGGATTTGGAGAAGAGTTTTTTATTTTCTATTGCCTGAATGTTTTGCAATCATGTTACTTATTGGTCATTTATTTATTTTAGTCTTTAAAAATAGACAAATCATCTGTCTGATAACATAATTAAAAAATTTAAATCAGATAAGTTGATCTAAAAATTTATCAAAACTGGAGAAGCTTTTTTTTAACCAAATACTTTTTTACTCTTACTCATAAAATAATATTTTGGATGACTTTTCTTTACTTTTGCTGGTAGAATAATGTCAAAGAAGTGCTACTTCTGAGTAAAATGTAACTTTTTTTTTCCTCCAGAGCAGTTTTATATAAATTTATAAGAACCTACAGTAGCTTAAATGTGTTTTAAAAATGTCTGATCTGATCTTTAGACCTTTCTTACACTTTTAGTCTGGATGCATTATCATTCAGGTTTATGGTTTGAGGCTCTTTCTTGGTTCATTTTCAATATTATATATATTAGTACTTCTACCTGTCTTTTTCAGGGTCTTTTTTTTATAAAAGGATGTTGCATTAAAAAAACAAAAAACAGGAAAAAGGCATGCAGGGATGTCAAAGATAAAGACCAGAGCAGATTAGCAAAGGAGAGGGGGAAGATTTTAGAATAACGTAACTGTACTCAACATATAATTACCACATTTGCTACTGACAGCGCAGCACAGGGCGCAAACTGAAAGTGACAGAGGTGAATGTGTGATTGATAAAATGATGCCTGGGGAAACAGGGAAGAAAAAAAATGTTTGCTTTGCTTTAACCGTCAGCTGATACTTAACACTTTTCTTTGGTGATTTTCTCTCGTTCCCAGTAATTACCATTCACTTGGCCTTTTTCTTTTGAAGTCTTTATTCGTCCTGCACTACACATGTTCGCTGTCAGTCACACGCTCACGCGCAGAGCGAGGGGAGAGCGCAGAGGATATTGTTCACATGGCAACCACCTGCTTATGCATTTCTCCTTACACACTGTAGAAAAGCAGCCATGAAGAGAGAGGGAGCCTAGATCATTATTTTTGTGTTGGACAAAAGCGGCAGCAAAATAGAAAAGGTCGCAGTCACGAAGTTTTTGAATAGATGAAAGGACAGATTAAAGCTAAACAACCAGGGGTAGAAAAACAGGCAAAAAGATCAAGAATAGGAAGGTGAGAAAGTGAGGGGGGTATTGACTGGTGAATTGCCTCTTACTGCTGCCAAGTAGCAATTTATTAGAAATGCTGTTGATCTTTCTCTGTCATTTGTAGCTTTGAGTCACACATTGCATGAATACATTCCCAAACCCTGCCATAATGCTTAAAAAACCCCTAAAACCACATATATATATTTCTGTCACGAACAACATGCTGAAAAAATTGTCTGTACAGATTCAGCGCATTGTTTTCTACAAACTGGGTTAGCTAAGGATTTGCTAAACTGGTGCTATTGTTGAAAGAGCCATGTACAAATCAGTTAGCTCAGATTAAAACAGTTTTATGATCAGATCTTATATATTTTCCCTGTTTGTCTCATTAAAAGCATAAATTCTAATGCATTAGCTTCCCTGCAACCAGGGACTTTGGACCAGATTTTGGTAGTTATTTGTGAAACGAGAGAGTCATTATAGAAAATACCCATTAAAAAGTATTTTTTTGTTTTTAAAGAAGACTTCATGAGTAAACAGGAAACTTATTAAGGAAGGAAAATAAGTTTAGATATTGCATTACATATACAAAAGTATTTTAGGTGAACTAACCTTTAAGCTTTGCCTGAGCACATTACACCCATGGTGAAACCGAGTGGTAAATCCTGGTATATTCATGTGATAGGATGGTCTAATCAGAGTCCAGAACTAAATCAAAATGGGGATCTGAGTAAGGTCTTTAAAGTCGTAGGGAAGTCATATTTATATGTCAAGTCATTCAGACGTAAACATGTACATAAATGTACTCTTTACCATCTTGTCCCAAAAATTAGAAAATTTATATAAAGAAAAATCCTATCTTAAAATCTGTGGGGGGTTTTTTCTTGTTATTTTATGCAGGCCAGTTAGTTATACGTCAGCCTGTACACCTAAATTCGGCAAATCATATATCAAAGGTCATCTTTCAATCAATTTTTTTCGGTCATAGCATCTTGATTCATATGTCGCAGCTAATATACGCAACGGCTGAAATGAGAAATAAGAACCTTTCCTTTCCCATTGAGTTCCGTCCCAGTGTTCACGGAGATGGACATCTGTGTCTTCAGCAGGCGTAGAGCTAACAGAACTCGCAGCGTTGCGAGGCAAGGGCTCAAACATGTACGGCTGTAAGCCTTCTACACCAAACCAAGCTTCTCCCGCCCTGGCGTCCTCTTCCACAACAACTTCGTCCCTGCCTTTATCCTCTAAATAAAAAATGGATGATGGAGGAGACTCAACCACGACCTCCGACACAAATCTCTCCTCCTCTTGCATGTTTCCGCTGTCCATAGTGTTCCTTGACAGTGTCGTTTCTAAGCCACCAATTTAGTGCTACTTGGTCCCAATGGAATTTCCTATTGGGAACCTACTAGCACTAAGTTGCTAACTGGTTAGCAATATGATTCTGACAAACCAGCCACAACTAAACTTTCTTGCGAAGCTTTCGTCACAACAATCCCGCCCACTTGATAATCGACCAATCTCATTAACTTTATTCACTCGTGTAAAGTCGTGCACCACTCGGGAGAATTCAGAATGCAACAGTTGGAACAGCCGTTTCCCTACGACTTAAAAAACCCCAACTGATTTTCATGCATTTTAGATGTGTTAAACAAGTACTGGACTGAAAATGAATTGATGACATACTTCTCAACTAAAAATATTTCTGTATGTGGCTTCAAGATTTATAGGGGTGTCCTGATACAACTTTATTATTTCCAATACATCACCGATGTTGCAGCTTTGAGTATTGACTGATACCGATATTGACAGAAGTGGATATTATCATAAATCATACATACTTTTATTACTTATTTTATAGTTTGGAATGATAGAGGCTTGATCAGTTGATATTTCCCAGTTAACAATATCATGTATGAGAATAACTGACCCATTTCTTGTTAAAAAAGTTGATATAAGTCTCTATATCAGAGATTTTGGAGGCCGGCTGATGTTTTCTGATATTCATTTTTTGGTTGATATCGGACTGATTTCCGATATCAAAATCAGGATCAGTATAGATGTAAATCAATTGAAGTGTTTTTAAAGTACTTCTCCGAGGGCTTGCAGGGAGTTTGAATAGAGCAGTGTTTTATAAGCTGCGGATGTTGGAGTTTTCAAGGAATAGGGAAGATTACGTTATAGAAAAGTGTGCTGACATCCCAGCTGTTTGTCCGTGTCAAAACATGAACCCTGGTAACCAATCACGACTCAGCACAGAGAAAGTAATTGTCTGCATAAGCTCAGCTGTGTGTATGGATTGGCACCTGCTTTGCCTTCAATTCGTGATGTGTTCCTCACCAATCTGTGATTATAATTTGCACGATGCTGGAGGGAAAAGAAGGCGGTGTTTTAAACTCGCTTGTGAGTTTACTGTTGTACCTTTTATTTACTGGTGATGCAGCATTAGTAATTTATTCCATATTAGCACATTTGTTTAGTTATTTCTCTTTGTTCTTCCTTCCTGCAATGACATGCAGCTTGGAAGTTATGTTGAACTTCAATTAAACACACCATCATTTCACATTCTTATTGTTAAAGACCCAATTTGTGGCTGTATTCCGGCCTCCTGGACTTCATTGTAATAAAGCCCTTCTGCATCCAGGTTGCTCCATTATCCACCAAGCGATTTGCACGCTTCTGTTTAGCCATTAATTCACACCGTGCCATGTGTCGGTATTGGGATAATAGGACTACGAAGATGGCCCCAGCCTGCACCCGACTATGGCTCCAGAGACTAATGAGGCCCTTCAGATCTTTTTGTTGGGACATAAGCTGTGTGTTTCTGTGCCGGCATATGGACATATACAGTGTGCTAGTATAAAAAGATAATAGCCTCTTTGCCTGCGTTTGGGGAGATTAGCAGCAGTTGTTTTCAGTGCAAATAAGGTGCACAGAGTCGCTTAGTTTACCCAGTGTCATCATTCATAAATGCTGCTCTCTAATTCTGGCATCTCTCTTCTCAGGATATTGCTCACTTTAATACTGTCTAGCATCTCTTTTGCATTATAAGCAAAATGAATATAATTTAGGGTATATGGCTCCTATTTGTTTTTAGATAGAAATCCCCAATGTATTTTATTGAGGTTTTATGAGATGGACCAACATAAAGAAGTGCAGAATTGCAATCCTCCCATCCTTGTAGTTTTGCATGAGGACAAGTGCTTACGTTCAATCGTCATTGATTTTTTTTCATTATTCCATTAGATTAACAAACATACTTGTAAAGGGAATTTAATTATTACCTCATACTTTTTTTGTTTTTATGCTGTCATCCACAAATGACAAGAGTAAGGTACAACTGCAGACCCACCTGCTAAACTAACAGACTTTGCAAATACAGCATTAATTAGACAGGAAAAAAAGAGCTGCAGAGATGTACAGGTGAAGGTATCTTTAGACATGACAACTATCAGTCATGCTCCCCAAAAAACCTGCTTTTGTATTCACAGGTTCTCAAAGTCTCTCTGAGATCTTTGATTTTAGCCTCGACATTCCTGTCGAGGAGTCCTGCCTTTAAGACTGATTCAAATAACTGCCTAGAGCAACTCCAAGGAAGGAGGCAATATGAATTACTGTGATTGGTTGCTTGTTTAAGGTAGTTCAATTTGGTCAAATTATCAGCGTAAAGTGAAGTAAACAAAGGCAGAGAAAACAACTGGACAGAGGTAGCTTCTCACAGCTCTGGGAAGAGAAAAGGAGAGTGTTGTAGAAAGAAGTTGGTCCTGTGATCACGACTTGAAGACATTGACTTTGAGGCACATTTCCAAACAGATGCGACTCTTTCTCTGCTTGTATGTACCTGCCTGGAAAGTAGAAAGCATTAGTTAGAAAAATCAACAGCCAGTCAGAAAATGGCACCACGCTGGCAAGTATCTAGGAGACCATTTAGATTTTCATGAGAAATTTTCATGTAAAGCACTCTTGTAAACATCTCCTATGTAGGCTAGAGTATTTATTTACTGTCTTTTATCTTTATGTATTTTTCAGCGACTTTCCCAATTCTTTTAAATTTTTTATCACTAAGAGCATTTCACAGTTTGTGATATAATTAACATTCCTCTGTGTTATATTGTTTTTGTTCATTTTATTTATGATTATTCAATATTTTCCTAAGATGTAGTAAATGAACATTACCAGACATGTATGTTTAATTCATCCAGCAGCTTAAAATAATCTCCCCTTGCAGATGATAAACCCATTTTCTCTAGCTCTATATAAATCATTGTATGATTGTTAAAGACGATTATGGGCCTTTAGATAAAAATGTTTAGGTGGTGAATCGACCAAACGTGTTTCTTTCCTCCATTTTTTCTCCTTTAGACACTCCTAGGCTTGCTAAAAGTCTTCCTCGATACTCCTAACATTCTTTCACTTTAACAGCTCTCAAGGCTTTCAGTACTATGTGATTAGCTGTTAGCTTACCAAAGTAAAATCATTAGTAATTCCAAGATTTTCTCAAAGATTAAAGCACTAAGAGCTACTTTTAGTCTAAGGATTCATTATACATTAAGGATCTGGTCTTTATGGAGGGTAGGCAAAAAGAAAATAATTGATTTTATTAGGGCTGCGATTATTTTGCAAATCAATTCATCTGTTGATTATTTTTTTGATTAATCGATTAATACTCAGATAGTCAAAGGTTCCTTAACGAACCACATGAAACTCAAACTTTTCCACTTGAGGAGTTCTGGATAGAGCATATTGACAGACAAAAACATTTTTTTATCTTAAATGCAAAATGTTTATATATATATCTATATATATATATAGATATAGATATATATTTTTTTTACAATTTTTATATAATTACTGCTCTAAGTGGGTAGCTCTGTCAGCTAAAAGGAAGGTTTTAGAGTCTGGAAACTATTTAACGATTCATCGATGACTAAATTAGTTAGACGATTATTTAAAAAAATCTATTAATCAGGAATAATCCGTTCAATTGTTTCAGCCCTAGGTTTTATTAGTCCTCTTGTGGTTGAACGCTAATCATACACATTGCCTTGTAGATACTATTGCCATAGTGGAACACAACGGTGGCAGCATTATGCTTTTTTTTTTTGCAGAAACAAAAAACCAGGACAGGGGCAGTGGACTGCTGTACTCATTCTGACAACCCTCAGCTTTACAGACCTCATTAAAAAAACAAATACACATGGTTGACACATTTGTCACAGATTAAATGTAAAGATATCTTTTATTTTGTTTTGGGTGTGCTTAGACGCCCTGTTTTGCGAAGGATTGTGGGCAACCATACAGCTTATAAGCAATGGAAAGGAACATTGGGAGGTCCAAATGCTAAGTGAACTATTTATAAGAGGGAGCCCAGGTTCCTAATTGTACCTCCTTCCTTACTACCAGCTTGTTTCAGATAGAACTTGTCATGGCTACCACTGACGCACTTCTGACTTGGCTCAGATTCGGATAGAGCACTGTTCTATAACATGATGTTACGATGGAAATGCATTGAGATGTGTAGTTGTGATGTCAGAAGTTCCAGATAGATGAATAGTTCTGAAGGGAACTGTCCAATAAGTAAACATTGCACTGCAGTACGCATGAAAACAAATAGGCTTGCTGTCATAAAGCCTCATTCTAAGCTACCTGCTTTCAGCTGTTTTTTGGTATACTGTAGATCCGTCTTGGTTAAAAAAAAAAACATCCATATCAGGTGGTCAGTAATAAAAACCATAGATGAATGGGCTGCTGTGTTTTGGCACGCTCGTGGTGGTATTTCTCCTGTAAAGAGAAAGATAAAATACTGTGTAAGAGCAGCAGGCTGCCATTGTATCCCAGAAGAAAAAAAGGCCTCCTTTTCTGTGCACACATAGCTTCCCCTGTCACTGAAAACTGATTCACCGCTCTTTGATTGATCACCGCAATTATACACCCTCTCTATCTTGAAATAGGCCTCCTTTTGTTTGTTTGTTTGTGTGTGTGTGTGTGTGTGTGCTCTTGTTAGACAGATGTGATCTGGGAAGTAAATTATCTCGTGGACCTGTTTGGCTACTTGAGCCTGACATGCATCAGGCCAATCTGCAGCATCTGATGATAGTTTGAGCCAAGGGTGCCTTCAGTGTTTCCCCCCTATTGTTCTCATTTCCAATTTGGGCTTTTATAAGTACCCTCCTTTAATTCTCCAACGCCCATTAGGCAAGTTGATTGCACATGATGGGATAATAAGCTGTGTTTGTAATGCATTTGATGTATTAGATTCCAGGTCCATTGACATTAGAAGAGCAGCTGCAACAATAAAATGTTCATATATAGGAAGAAGAGATATTGCATTGAAAAACTGATTTGTTTTCAGAAAACAAGAAACAAGAAAAAAAAACCTTGCGGCAAGTAGGTTCTGGGTTCGATTCTCGGCCTGGGGTCTTTCTGCGTGGAGTTTGCATGTTCTCCCTGAGCATGCATGGGTTCTCTCGGGGTACTCCGGCTTCCTCCCACAGTCCAAAAACATGACTGTTCGGTTAATTGGCCTTTCTAAATTCTCCTTATGTGTGAGTGTGTGTTAATGGTTGTTTGTCCTATTTGTCTCTGTGTTGCACTGCGATGGACTGGCGACCTTTCCAGGGTGTATTCAGCCTCTTGCCCGTAGACAGCTGGGCACCAGCACCCGTTGGGACCCTGCTTGGGATAAACATGATGGAAAATGGATGGATGTTTTCGGAGAAATGTACAAAATGGAAACCTGAACATTTATGATCGTTTTAATTAAGTTAATTGGTGATACGAAAATGTTGGTGTTAAAGGAGAAAAATCAGATTTGATGCAGATTGTTTTTTTTTCCAAAAGTGTTCCTGCACAGCCAGATTGGAAGAAGAGAATCTACAGATACTGGTCTTCAATGCTTTTTATTTATATTTACAAATGTACTCAAACCTGTAGTTTGACTAGGCCATTCTATCACATCAAAACCTCCCTGGCTTACTGACCAGCCTATTTTTTCCCCGAAGCGTCTGTGTCCTACGTGATTTAGAGCTATTTATGCTTTTCCAGAAACTTATTTAACATTAAGTTCGGCAGATGAACTTCAACCTGTGAAACATCAAAAACTTTCAGGAAACCAGTGTTTGAGGAGTAGGGTAGGCCACTACATTTTTTACCACTAATTTGTTCTTTTTAAAGGATTCTTTTCCTCGATCTGTGGATTTCTGCAGCTCATCTGGGGATAAAATGGAAGGGCTTCTTACATGAAGGCTCTCAAATGATGGATCTTGTTAACCTATGAAGTGATTTCTGAAGGAACTTAACAATACTGGGTTTTATTTAAAGGTATTAGAAGTGAAGGGGGGGGGGGTGAATCTATAATAAAAACTCAGATGAAATACATACTAGTTTATGCTTCTCACCTGGTATGAATAATGTTGAAAGGTGCTGTATTTGGATGAAGCACAAACAACAGAGACAAAACAGTCATGGCTGTCACTGTCCTTCCCCTGGTAAAGCTAATCTTATCCTGTTAGTGCTTTAAACACACTTCCTCTCACTCACACTCTCTCTGTCTTCATGAGATGCTGTGACAGACTTCATTTGATTGATGTTCTTATTTGGCTGGCTTTAACCCTTGAACATCCCCAACAGATGGAGCTTGCGATACGATATAAATCTGCTCAGAAATAATCCTATTTGGCATCCCTGTGGTCTTGGACAGCCAGACGGAGATGGTGTGTGAGGAAAGGTACATTTGACTTTGGAAGATAAAATAAAAGAGGAACATCTGGAGGTGGTTGGAACTTTTATTGCTTTAAATGATCAACAGATAGCTTTCATTCAGTGCAGTTGAAAACACTTTTTAGAGGTATTTAAAGGTATTAGCTTCCTGTGTTGCATCTGTTGGTTTTTCCTCTTTGCAACACACGTTTGCTGCCAGCTGTTACTACTTAAGAATATTACATTTGAGAGATGATGTTCTCTAAGATGTTCTTTATATCTGATCTCCTTTACTGACCAAACGACAAGTGAAAAGAAGCCCAATAAAAATCACAAGACTTCATTTTTAAGTGCTTTATGCTTTCAATAGAAAATAAGTGACATCACAACAGTGTTAGTATTTTAGAAAGGCTTTTTTATTCCCTACCTCCCTCTGAATGTGAAAGAAGTTGTTAGTGAAACTTATTTAGCCCATTGCATCGCTTTTCTTTCCTCAGGACAGCAGTGACATAAAGAAGTGTATGGGAGAATTAACCTGCCATAATGCAAGAGCACATAATTTTAATTTGAGAAAAGAATTTCATCTTCTTGCACTCAAAACTTATAATGCTCACACTCAAA
>NW_015151296.1:322471-331743 GCF_000732505.1 Cyprinodon variegatus | reverse complement strand
CGTTAGTGCCCGCTGCCGGCAGAGCCTACCATCGGAGTGGCCGTTAGTGCCCGCTGCCGGCAGAGCCTACCATCGGAGTGGCCGTTAGTGCCCGCTGCCGGCAGAGCCTACCATCGGAGTGGCCGTTGGTGCCCGCTGGACTGGACTCATAACACCGACACCCTGTACAAGAAGGGCCAGAGCCGCCTCCACCTCCTGAGGAGGCTGAGGTCCTTTGGAGTGAGCAGGCCCCTGCTTAAAACCTTCTACGACTCTGTTGTGGCATTAGCCAGTGGCTGAGAGGAGGGTTTTGTCCAAGCTTAAATCCATCATGGAGAACATCTTCCACCACCTGTAACAGAGTGTGGAGGAGCTGAGCAGCTCCTTTAGTGAAAGACTTTTGCACCCTATTTGTAAAAAGAAGCACTACCGCAGGTCATTCATCCCTGCTGCCACCAGACTCTACAATGCGACACTACAACGGCAGTAAGATGTGCAATGTATAGTGTGCAATTATTAGTTTATACTCTATGCAATACCCTGTTCCTTTATATGGCCCTGATGTAACGAGTACATTTCTCCACTGTGAGATTGATAATGTCAATCAATCAATTAATCAAAATTGCAGTATATAATCATATTTTTTATTGATTTATTTTCATTGATTTATTGGAATGTCAGGGTTTTTATAGATTAATGATCAAGGTCCAGAAAACTACAATTAGTGCACTACCAACAATGAATCGCTACTGTATTCTGATATTCTGATCAAAGTAAAACATCTGGTTGGTTGTGCTGAAATAGTTCAGCCTTTTCTAAGTTGTTGTCAACAAAAAACTATGTTGTGCTACCGTAATTGTTATAATAGCAGTCTTAGTGATTTTAAGTCTCATTTTCCTTGGTTACATCCTCTCTGGTTACACCAGTGGGAATGTTTAAATCACACAATTACTTTTATTTGTCTTGTTGTAATATGAAAAAAACATGCATAAAAATAATCCTAGGCTTAGGACACTAAACACACTTGCACATTAAGTGTGGTTAAACTAAAGACTAAGGTAAATATTTCTGGGGTCATGTTTTTGAGGGACTGTATGGAATTGAAAAAACTGCAGGTTGTTAATGAGTTTTCAGTCCAAACAAATACAAACAGTAAAAGAGTAAAACATGCTTTAAGGTTTATTGGCTGTTGTTGTGTTTTTTTTTCTTTATTTGTATTTACAAAGGCCAAAAAGATGGCCCTTCAGTGTTAAAAGATCTCTAAGATCACTCGAATTTGGAAAGCCTTTCAATGTACAGGCAAGCTCAACTCTACTGGAGCTTTAGTGCTTAGCATTAATGTTTCTTTTATCAAATTTTCAATAGAATAAATTGCAGTTGCTTAGTAGTATGGGAGGTTTCTGCACCTAAACCATCAGTTTCTGAGTAACTGCAGAAAACAAAATGGTGTCACCATTCTAATCACCTTATAAAAATCATTTGACCTTGAAATACAAGACAAGCAACAAAAAGGGAGTTTTATTGGTGTAGATGAAGAGTAGATGAATTAGGATAGAAAAATCTTAACAAAGCCTAATGGTTGAAGAGATTCGAAGACAGAAACATGGAAGTAGAAACTTCAAAAGCTCTTCATGATGATTCGCCTAGGCTTCATTATACAGGGCACCTAGGTGTGTCCTAAATCATTCAATAATGCTAACCTCTCTGTGTGCTCTGTGCCCATGTAGGCAAGAGGCAACGAGAATTCAAAATATATGAGCCTCTCATTGACGACCTTGATCTGATATTTAGCTAAATCATCTCAATGACACACTGACTCAAACTGCACCATAAAATATTTCAGCTAGCCTTCAACTAAAGTCTGTGTGCATTTTCTACATAAAAAAAACTACATTTATTTCTACTGCTTAGATAAGCTTTTGCTGCTGCAACAAACCACCAAAGTCTCATAACAGATCGTTCATATTTCATTTTGTGTAGCGTGGTATGAAATGTGTTAATAAAGCAATCCAAAAGACCTCTGCTAGATCCTATAGAGGCCACCCATGTTCTGCCTGATTTTTGATTGTTTGTGAAATTGTGATATGTATTTTAGTTAAATTTAGCAACAGATGTACCATCCTACGAGAAAACGTACCTATAATAGATCCACTCCTTACTAAAACTGTGTGCAGTTGATTACATTTTGATAAAATTCACACGTGCTTATACAACCAGATTATTAAACTTAATATATTTAGTTTTGTCTTTACATGTTATAAAGGAGGCCTTTTTTTCAATTCTGTTCATTTATTTAGCGCCAATTCACAAAACGTCATCTCAAGGCACTATAAAGTTCACAGTTACGGTTAATTTTATCATTTACAATGTTTACTTTGGCCTCTTGAAACAACACACAGACAGTCCAACAGAACTGCCTTTCAAAAGGCATGCAACAATATCAGCAGACACTACTGCAATGCTAGGTAAAGCCTTATTGAGTTCATATTTCATGGAGGAGCCGTATCCTAGCAGCAGACCACCACCACTGTTTTCACAGTGCCCCCAGGATTAGAGTCAAAGCTTGATGTGCTGTTTCACTCCCCACTTTGTCTCACACAAATTAAAGGAAGTCAGGAAGGGTTAAATTGAGCACGCAGTATATTTTCTCTGCTCTTTAACATTTCTTTTCCTGTGCTAGTCCCTGAAAACACACCCTAACTGTGAATCAGGTACACTGTGTCCTATGGGTTGAGTCTGCACTCAGACAATGAGCTTCTTTTATTCTTCATTTTTTTTCACAGCTAATTTGTTAAATTTTAATTGTGTCCTTCAAATGAGCTGAAAATCGTCTTTCCCTTTCCCCCTTCTGCTTCCTCTTTTACTTCCAACTTGCCTTTCTTTCCTTATAATGAGTTCGTTTTATCAGCCACCGCGCCGTGCGTGGACAGGATGAATAATTCTGGAGATCACAGGAGACTTCTCTGCATTACATTCGGTTACAACAGGTTGTCAGGCGGCTCTGGGAGCCTCGTTCGACTTCTTTCCACCAGCTGTAACTATCTTGCCTTTTTAACATTCCAATTCATGAGGCCTAATTAGCCAGCTAATCTTATTAACGAAGGCAAAGATGGGATATGATTTAAACGGAAGTGGATTAGCCTTACAATATTGTGCCACTGCAGATTTCGTACCAACTGATACATTTGAGATCATTTTTATTTAGCTGTTGATGGATCTTATTTTTACCATGAACTTGCTAAAACGTTGAATCAGTGTAGTAAGTATGACTACCAGTGGAAACATAATGGTTGCTAAAGGTCTTTTTGACATTGAATTCATTCATTACCTTATAGGAACCCTTTTGCATCTATACTCAGAAAGCAGGATGTTTTTTTATATCTAAAAAAAGAACTATAAAAAGAAAGAGAGCAGGGTCGGTCTTAATAGGTGACACCTCAGCTTTTTTTTCCTCATAAAGAGCACAAAGTATTACTAAATAGACTGTGACAGCAGGTTAATTGTTTGAATTAGTAAAAAAAAACCATGAAGTAGAAGGCAAATCAGCAAAATTATATATTTCTAAAAACCGCTTCCCCTTATACCAAAGAAAAGACACAAGGTAACACTTCCAAGTGTTGACATCCTTTATGGAAATATGAGCTGTGATTGAGTGGTTCACTTATTTTAGATGTATTTATATAGCTCATTTGTAAGTAAGATTCTATTCCTTTCTTTAATTTAATATTTCTAGTCAAAACATGGATCTAATTTGATGCAGAACATTTTGTAAGTTTAGTAAAGGGTCTGTTCTGTATATTTTCAGCAGCACTTATTCATTTTTTGTGGTTTAGTGGATTTTACATCCTATTTTTCTTTGATGATCCTGCTAAAGTTAGTAAGGTTGGGTGCGGCTGGTGTCTTACTATTCCTGGTGTCTATACTATCTCTTACTATTCCAGTTAAAGCTCACAGGTTTAATTGGAAGCTGCATTGGTCTACAAGTTTTCTTCAGCATGGCAATAGTTCCTCTCCTAACTAACTAACTTGCAAACTAACTTAAGGCCATCATTGGGCTAACAGCATGTAACTGATATGAAATATCTATTTCTTATGTTGTCTGGGAGCTTTACTTCATTACTGTTGCAGTTACAAAGCCTTTCCTTATCTTTTAAAGTTCTTCTCATACATCAGTGTCAGTAGAGAAAATTCTTTTGAACATCATTTCATTGCAGGCTGAAGGTAAAGATGGTCATAATGGCTCTTTTTCTGGACTGGCCTGCCTTCTTAGTGGCATTTTACCAGCTCACTTCCATTACCAGCACACTGTTTTGATTCTCAGACATTATTCAGGTGAGTCTCTAAATGAAAGCAAGGTGCCTGGTCAATGCCTTTCCTTAGCTGGGCGAAACTGTGTGTTTGCTTGGAAAAGCTTTATATCAAGGAATTCTGTCGATTTTGATGCATTGTATCAGTGTTCTTGAAATATCTATTGTTTTAAAATGCAATAGCATTAATAGTGAGGAAATATCAGTCATTTAACAATGTTACAGTTAGGGCTGGGTGATATAAAGAAAATCTAATATCACACACAATATGGGCTATAATATTTGGGCTATAATCGTGATACTCGATATATATCACAATATGTTTAAATTACCTTCAAAAACAATATAGTGCATAAAATTGCACTGATATACTGAGTCAAACTTTTGGTTTCAAATGTAAAACATTTCATTTTAAACAGCTCAAACCTTTTTAACAAATAACATTGTTATTCAGTGTCAGTACTTGACCTTTAACAAGATCCCAGCAACCAAACAGGAAACCAAGCAAAAATACACGATCCTAATAAAATGTAAAATAAAAAAAGGGCTTTTTTGTGCATAATTAAAAATGCAGGATGAAAAAAGAAATTTAAATTACAAAACAAAGTCGAAATACTGTCCCAAAATTAGAGCATTATCAGAGCATCTCAAAAATATTTGCATTGATCTTTACGGGCTGGGAATTTTAAAGAAGCACAAAAAGTTCTAAAATTGAGAACATTTCCAAATTTAGAAAATGTCTGCAAAACCTCTGAACAATACCACATCACATCAGAGGTATTTGAGCATCTAAAAAACGTTTATATAACCTAATAAATAGTGTCTTTGATTTCCCTCCATCCTTTTCTCTTATATGGAATCGCTTTTTCAAACGATGAGGCCAACGTCATCTGCTCACATTTATTTAACATTTGAATTGGTGTGCAGGGAGACGCTGACATGCAGGTTTTATAACATTCTTCATTTTTCAGCAGATTACTTTTTTTGGTGGTGGAATACGTTGGTTCTACTACCTTTGCAGCAATGGTTTTTGCAGCACATATTACAAATTAGCGCCTTTTGTTCCGTGTCCTCGGCGTGAAATCCAAACTACTGCCACATATTGTTCAGCTGCAACACCTGCTGTTGCCATATTCCGGTTGCTATAGTGTGCGTGCTACGCAGTAAATAATCTTGTTTGGAGGAGGGGTTTTTGATGCATTCAAACTGTGTGGGAAAAATAAATCTCTCAGTGACATAGATGCACACGGCTTAAACTCGTCTGTGAATTTGTACTCGAAAGGTTGCGTTAGAGTCATTTTAAGTATTGTGCGTGGGAAAACTCGAGATACATCAAGTATATTCGAAATATCGCCCACCACTAATTACAATAGTTATTAGAAGTAAGTGATACATCTGTGGCGATGGAGTATAAAGTATGCCTGATGGTTTATAGAAAAGATCCACACAAGTGAAGGCAGTAGATGCTTTTCCATTAACCGTCCAATTGCACAATTTGTAATCACAAAAACAAATTTGTTAAATAGAAACACTGAAATTTCGAGAAAACTTGTCTTTTGATGAAAAGTCTTTACTGTTCGATGAGGTGGTTTATCGGTCGTATCTAAATTCTTATATTTCGCAAAACTGCAACACTTTTTTCGCTTCATGAGTCAGGTGTCCTACAACTGGATCTTACTGCCTTGTAAAAGGACGAAGAAGAAGACTGGAAGAAGTTGGAGGATGATGGCGGAAATTAGAGCTGTGGCTAAAATATGTGTATATCTCATATGTTATCTGCCTCTGCCATGTTGTTTTCAGTTATCAGATGAAGAAACGTATTTTTGTACAATTTTAATTGTATTTGTTACTTAATGGTAATACTGCAATTGAGAAACAAAATCAGCAGAAGATCAACACAGTTTTGCACACATTTCTGATGGAAATGCAGCTGATGTTGCTTTTTATTATGCCCCTTCCAATATCTTATTTTAAACAGTAGATGTCACTAAGGACAAAATCCCTCAAAAAAAAAAAAAGATATAACAGAAAAAGAATTCAAAGGAAATACAATTCTTATATCTGCAACCGTAACTACAGAGTTTGCCCTTAGGACTAACTTTTAATTTCTTTTAACTTTATATATCATTTTGCTCTAGTATTTCCTCTGTGGTTACACAAGCATATCTGTTGCTTATGCCGGTACTCACTCTTACCATGCATGGATGGGCAGGTGAACCATAGATGCAACTTTTTTGTTAATTTAAGAGAACCTTTTGTAATCAGTTTAATACTGAAGATAATGTCAAACACAGGTGATACTACTGTGGTAGTACAGCAGATCATTCAATCTTCCTTTCATGGCTTTAAAGACTCAGTATGCGCTCTTCGTCTAAAATATTTCAAATCATTTAAATCTCTAAACAAGTGCTTATGAACTGAGGTCCATATACTCGGAAGCTGTGTGTTTTAGAAGGAGCCCTTCTGCCACTGTTCGTGAAGCTGACTTTCATCACGGATGTGCTTGTAACGGTTTGGGAATTCAGAAAGAAAAAAGCCAGCAAGAGATAAAAGATGCCAAGATAAGAGCTGATGCTGAGAAACCTCTCCCATAATGTGGTGGTTTTTCACGGTTTTGCATCAGGCTTCAAAAAGGCCTCTTAAATACAGAAGGAGGAGGCTGACTTGTGGGTATTTAATCCCAAACAGGCAGAAAAGGTTGAGTTTGTGCTAATTGCGGGGAGCAGGGGATTGCAGTCATTTATATTCAAACCCTCATTTGTTGGGAGTAAGATTAGTACAGTTTGGAAAGATGCAGAAGAAAGGAACTGTTTGGTGCTGGGTTGAAATGATGTTCCCACAGTGTGTTTCCCCATCAGGTAGAATTATATGTCATCCATTATGTGAAACAGAAAAGTTTGTTCTTTACCAAATGGAATGACAGTTGGGAATATATATTTTTTTATATCAATATAATGGTGCACCTTTTTATTAATTATTTAAATGACACCTTCATACATCCATTCATTATTTTATGGTTATGCTTATGAACTCAAAATGTCCATGGGTTTGGAATGTGTTTACTAACACTTGGTCAAAGTCTTGTTCCATTGCTACACTTTCGTTAAACAATTGGTTGACTCATGTACCCACATAAAGTCTCTGATTAAGGCAATGCTAAAAATTCATAAATCACCAGCCGAGCTGCTCATGTCCCGTGCAGATGGGAGCTTTCATAAATGCCACCTGCTTTCTAGAACCCCAGCAGGAACAAAGTAGAATTTAGCATAGATAGAAAAGCAAAAACAGAAAAATGAAGCATAGAGGTTCACACAACATCAAAAAAGATCTGTGAAATCTGATTTAAAGGCTCGAATCAAAAATGGAAAATCTACATTAGAAAAAAAACGAAATACTCTCTGGTGACCAATAAGACATATTAGTGTTAGAATAAAGTAAGTTGAGCAGTAATTGTTATAAGATCTGTCAGCTGCTGGGAAAAAAGAACGGCAATAAGGTCCACTTATGGAATCTGTCAGATGTTGCCTGTTTTAAATGGTGAGCAAATATATGTGCATTTTGTGTACTATATAAACAGACACCAGAAGAGTCTAACTTAGATTTCTAACAGGGTGTTTGTTAGCAGGGAACTTATCCAGCTGTTGTTGGCAGGTCCCTGTTTTTGCAACCTCCTACATGTAGGGCCAAAAATGCTCTGTTGATGGCACAAACTGCAGATTGCTGCATCTTATACATGCTAAAAATGTGTCTAATAGTCTTCACGTTCACTGCGAATGGCATGACCAAAGCAAGTGATTAAGATTTTATCTCTATGTAGAGGTGCATTCAGGAGCGAAACGACGTGAAGGAAGTGATTCCTAGTGATGTAAACGGTACATTTAGGCCAAGCAGAGGGAATCAAAACCTTGGATGGAGTGAATTCTGGTAGAGTTTAAACTTCTGAACTTCTCTGCCAGTTCATGTGATGTCAACCAATCAGCGACCGGATATTTTTGTGACTTTAGTTAAAGAAGTGATGACATAGCTTTTTTAAATCAAAATGGAATATAGAAAAAATAATTTTGACATACAATGAAGTAAGGAATGTTCTTTAGAGATGTGCATGAGGCTTTTAAAAAAGACTTTGTAATGTATTTCTTAGAAGAACTGTTAAATAATTCAGCATTCATCCTCGTCTTGTAGCTCTAGAGCTGGTCAGGGCCACCTTTTCCTGGCTATGGTGGACTCTCTGCACGATTTCTTGCTCCCATCTCCTGCCTCTCCTGTCTGAGCTCCAGAGCTCTCCCTCGCCTTACCTCTGTTTTCTGGGTGATCATCCTCTGAAGCAGGATAATGTTTTACATCTTGATTATTATGATGTGCTGCGGAAAACAAACTTGATCCACCCATAACTTCTGGGGAGTCCCCAAACTGGGGAGTCCTGTCAGCATCTCTGGAAGATTCAATCAGTTCGGCTCAGATATGCATGAATAAATCCAAATACATTTGTGTGCAAATACATTTGTGTGCATTATTGTTTCCTAGAAATAGCATTCTAGGAAAGTTAATAGTTCAAAAAAGATGATTTTGCATGATACAGAGATTTAAAATTTCCAAAAGCTGCCTGCATTTCCTGATCTATTAATGATAAGGTTAAACTCTCAGCATACTAGTTGCTTGAAGGTTTCTATAAATGAACCAGAGACAATCTTCTATGTAAAAAAATACGGCTTCCTTTAATTAGCTTCTTAAATCCATGCTTCATCAGGCTTTTAACTGAAACACCACACTGATACCTAAAAAGGCTAAGTTCAAGGCTTCTTCAGTGTTACCAAAACTAGTTTTTTTTCTGACTAGCTTATCACGGATTTGAGACGCCATCCTGTTTCTTTGGTGCTTATCTACCGTATTTTCTGGACTATAGAGCGCACCTCACTATAAGCTGTGCCCACTAAATTTCTCCCACCAAACCTGTAGGGGGAACTCTACATATCACCCTTATAGTAG